>NW_024869190.1:0-11355 GCF_013358625.1 Macadamia integrifolia
AACCACCAACTGGCCTAGGAGGGTAGCCAGATGGCCTATAGGGCTGCCTATACATAGGCCCAGAACTGTATGATCCGCGGTATGCCTTGGAGGAATTTCCCATATCTAGGAATGGATTTGTTCTCTTCCACAGTCCAGGGGTGAGGGACTGTTCACCCTTTTGCTTATCTTCCATGGTCTTGGCCTTCTGCACAATCTGGCCATATTCGGTCAAATCCAAGTACCTTAGGTACAGACCCAATAGATGCCTTTAGGCCTTTTAGGAACCTTGCTACCTTCTCTTCAGCTGTCCTCATATGCCTTGGGGCAAAATGGAACAAACTCTCAAATTGTTGTTGGTACTCAAGGACAGTCTTACCTCCTTGAGTTAAGGCCATGAACTCAGTCTCCTTTCGGTCTCTGAAACTGCGCGGATAATGGTTGTCCAAGAACAACTCCTTGAACTGCTCCCAAGTGGGTTCTGGATGAGCAGCCAACAATATAGGCTTGGGGGCTTGCCACCAAGAATTTGCCTCTTTCTTGAGTTGCAAACCAGCACAAATGAGTTTCTGTGCATCCGTGCACCCAAGGACCTCAAATATCTTCTCTAATTCTTGGATCCATTGATCCAGTTCCAAAGGATCACTCCCCCCTTAGAGAATACAGGTGGTAAGTTCCTCTTGAATGACTCCACTACCCTTGACGTATTACTCGTTGTCGGGAAGTTAGGAGCATAGGCAGGATAGTAGGAGTATGGAGGAGGCATCCCATATTGAGGAACACCGAATGGTGGGATTGGGGGTGTAACTCCCACTTGTGGTCCCGTTCCCGACCCTACAGGCGGGTCCTGTGGAGTGAGTACCCGGGGAGGTTGACCCGGTTGAGAAAAGTCCAACTGTTGCTGGATAGCAGTCATAAATGCTTGTTGTTGCTGAAGCATTTGTTGTTGAAAAGCTTGTTGGGACTGCTGAATTATAGTAGCAACATCTCCCAGTGTAATGACCGGTGGAGGGTCCGGGAGTGCAGTCATAGGTGTATGTGCCCCACCCTGACCAAGGGTCTCTGGAGGTACTGGAGGTGAGGTATGCCCTGCAGAGCGGGACCTCCTGGGATTTTATGGTCGACCGACCGGACGAGGACCCCACGAGGTACCTCGGGCATTACTACCGGATCTAGTACGTACCATTGTATCCCTGTACCTGGAACATATCACACACCATTTTGGTTAAACACCGTATAATTGATTTCGGCACACAATCATATGCCATTACATGAGGTGTTGTAGTGTATGATAGCCTGTAAATAATTGCAGCTTAATTCCAAGATACAAGGCAAAGGCCCCAACAGGTATGTCAATGGTCCCACTTGACCATAGCGCATTAATCATAGGAATAATATCAATAGTAAAAATCAATGAAATTATGCTAGGAGGAGAGAAGGGAAAAGAAAAGAGAAAGAAAAAAAAATTCTTTTTTTCAAAATTTCCAAATTTTCACAACTGGTGGGCACAACTGGTGGGCTGCACCGGCGGGTAGGGTCCCGCCGGTCCTAGTGCCTCACACCGGCGGGTAGGGGCCCACCGGTTATACCCACCGGTCTTGCCCTTGTAAAAACACAAACAAGGCCCTACAGACCCTGTTCTGTCTTGTCTCTTTCCCCATCTCCTTTCTTTTTCTCCCTTTCTTCCTTGGGCGATCTTGGAGGTCTCCTCGGTGCTTTTACTCGCGAGTCTACTCATCCACTCGGCGCTTTAGAGAAGAGTCAACTCACCCTCATTCGAGTAAGTTCCTCCTTCTTCTTTTCTCAGAATTTCTATTTGGGGTAGAATGCATGTGTAGGCTTCACTTTAGGTAATCTTTCCATAATTTTCTCCATAGAATAGTATTTCCATGTGATTATGATGCTTCTACTATGGTCATTTGTAGTTTATAGGAATTTTATCTCTTCATTTGGAGAAAACCCCAATTCGTGCCCTAGGTTTCCAAATTTGGGGATTTCTTCAATTCTCACTCTTTTTCTCCAATTGATGACTCCTTTGTGATGCATTCCATTTGATTTATGCTAGATATGCTTTAGGTTTCATGAATCATCCATTGTGCTTGGAATCCCCATGTATTTCCATGAAAATCCCTCTTTTTTTTTGTATTGGTTTCCTTGATTTTCATCCCATACTTGTATTCATGGAACTCCATAGTCTATTTGGGTATGTTCTTACACTTTCATGATCCCGCTACTATGGCATTTCGTTCTAGGCCTAGGGTTTCAAGCTTTTACTTCATTGTGAATGAGTTGGTGCATTGAAATCGAATCCTCTCATGTTAATATGCTCTTTGCCGTCATTTTACTGTTTTGGCATGTTTCTCCTTTGTAGCTTACCGTGCATCATGTCCATAGGTTCCCTATTATTTCTAGCTTGTCGCCGTTTCCACTTTACGAGTATTTGGGTTTTGGGTTTCCCCTTTCTAATGCTGTCATTTTCTATTACTTACTAACCCTACTTCCTTTTCTTATTGCCAGTATGTCATCTCGCACCGGCAAGGGACCATCTTCCTCTGGCGTTAGACGTAAGACCACCGCTTCTAAGCGGAAGAGTGCTAAGACCAGCTCTTCAGCTCCTCGCATAGGGAGACCCGCACCTGCCCAGTCTGACCCTTCAGACTATGATGAGGAGCACTTCCTTAGTGCAGAGGCAGCAGCCAACTGACCCAACTTCCTAAAGGGGTCAGTGATGATGGAGAAGACCGTGGTAGTCGAGGACTTCCACAAGGCTAGGCTTCAGGAGAGGTTCTCAGCATTGGGCTAGGACTCTATTCTTCATGTAGACCAACCGTGCTACGAACAGTTCGTCTGTCGATTTTATTGTAACCTGGAGGTGTCGTATCCGTACGGGGAGTTCACCATTAGCAGCTTGGTGAAGGGGGTGGACATCCAGTTGACGGTGGGTACCTTGGCCAGCATCCTGGGTATATCAGCGGCTGGACACCGATACTACAGTCCTCCCAGGAGTAAGCCTCTTGGACCGTTCATGAGCCTGGCGACACCGGACTTCATCTACGAGACCATCTGCGGCAGCAGTAACCGCCTGGAGTCTGAGACGTCCTTCTACCTCGAGGTTCGTCTATTTGCTCAGTTGGTCCAGTTCAACCTGCTCCCTAGAGGAGGTTATCGGAACCAGGTGGGTTTCATGACGGCTTTTATCGCTTTCTGCATCTTCACGGCCGCAGAGGGAGGCGGCGAGCACTTGTGCCTCCCCTACATTATCCTCAAGACGATGGAGCACCACACTTCCCACCCTGAGGATGGAGGATTCCCCTATGGTAGGATCCTCACTTGCATCTTCGAGTTCTTTGGGGTGGACTTGAGGGGCGAGGAGGGAAAGACTCCGACTGATAGTTTTGACCTGAGAAACCTCCTGAGGATGGGTCTTCACACCCTCATGGATTCACCTCCGAGATCAGGAGCTCAGAGAGGTAGGGGTAGGAGGGCTGCCCCTATGGAGGATGTCCTCATGTAGGAGTCCAGTGAGGAGGATGAGGACTACATTCCTCAGGACGAGGAGGATCTGATGGGTGGTGGCATCCCTGAGGAGGCGCCTCAGGAGTCGAGAGGTCCCGGTCCTAGTTCTTCCAGAGCTGTAGCCTCACCACCTAGAGTCCCACCACCTGGGAGTGGTGCCTACGACTTCGAGGGCATGACGTCCTCTATACGGGCCTTGCAGGATGGCCAGGTTCAGCTACTGAGGTGGCTGGACGAGATTGCCTCTAGAGAGGAACGCATTCTGGAGAGGCAGGCCA
Organism: Macadamia integrifolia; assembly: GCF_013358625.1. Taxonomy (NCBI): domain Eukaryota; kingdom Viridiplantae; phylum Streptophyta; class Magnoliopsida; order Proteales; family Proteaceae; genus Macadamia; species Macadamia integrifolia. The sequence goes on from NW_024869190.1 coordinate 3,774, forward strand.
CCTTGGAGGATTCCTTCCTTCGGCTGGGTTAGGACTTAGACACCACGGCCAACGCTATCTCAGCAGATTTTGGCCAGCTTCGGAGGGAGGTACGGCTGGTGAACGCTAGGTTTGACTATTACGATCACCGCCTCGACATCAACTCTAGGCCTCCGACGAACGTGGTGATCATCAATGATGACGACGATGACCAGTGAGAGCTTGGATCGCCCACACCAGCTGTTTATCTATTTTCTCTTTTTTTTTGTAGACCTTAATGTATACTTTATTTATTATCATTCCTTGTATCTGTACTGTAACTGGAATCATTTGTGGAACAATATATTTTGATAGTGATTTTCTCTGTGGTGCTTTTATTTGTTGAGTTCTTATATAGTTTGATTGTGATGGTTCCTGTTACTTTTTATCCTTGTTGTATGGAATATGTCGTTTATTAGGTGTTGTGTGTAAAATTTTTGAAAATCCCATTTTACGCCATTATGCTGCCGAAATTTCATCGAAATAGTACTCTATAGGTTATATCACCAACCTAATCCCCTTTTATCTATACTCACGCATGCCATGAATGCAACATATAATGCAAACCCTTTTTATATTTTCTTTCTTTGGGTTTTAATCTTTAAAGCTTTTATATTAACCCAACCCCATTTCTCTATTATAGAGTCTACGGGATTCTAATAGTATGCTGTGAGTGGAGCAGAGCATCACGCCTTTGATACCCTAGTTTGTCACACCCCGTTCACACTGAACCGGGCCAGTGACCGAGTTAACACCGGTTAACCCAAACCTGACAGGATCATCAGATACTGTATTCCACCATAGCATAAGCACAACTAATATAAGTTCATCAGATCAGCGGAAGACTAAGTTTTACCTGTGAATAAATCCCATATACTTGATACCCGAATTGTGATACAATAATTATATACATGTGGGCCCGAAGGCATGATAATAACACAATAAAAGTACAATTCATATATCAAGTATATACAGAAAATCATCAAAACAATCAGAGTACACAGCTTGGCTCGGTATCAAGGCTAGAGCTCAGCTCGGCATCAAAGGTTAAGCCCAGCTCGGCATCACATAGTAGAGCTCAACTCGGCCTCAGAAGTGGAGCTCAGCTCGGCCTCAAAGGTGGAGCTCAGCTCGGCCTCAGAACTGCTGTCCCGCAGCACAGCTCTCGCACGAGCAGTCAGTGCCGTGTTCTAACTCCTCAGGGGTCTACCAGTCGTCTTCAGAAAACTCGACTGTGGGACCCACCCCGTGCTCCTCAGATGTATGACCTGCAAAATCATCTAAAAAGGGGCGTATACGTGGGATGAGCTCACTAGCTCAGTAAGTAGAAAGATGGACCACACAGCAGTCCACACATCACAACACATCATATGCACTACATGCCATGCTATACATTTTAAATCACATCCACCTAAGCAACATTACTAAGTCCTTGGTTTTAGTGCTACTACAACCACAGTGCGCATATACTCCGGGTACGAGCCGCGAACTCCCTCCCGCGATACGCCCATAGGGCTGTCGGAGAAGGCCCACCGTGAGTACTCGGAAAAGTAAAGACAATGCCGTCCACTGGCTCTCAACAGAAATGTAAATGACTAAAAATAAAGGTGCTGACTCCAGCAATTTAAAAGCAGTACGATTGGCCCTCTTGAATGTACCACCGGGGTTGCCGACTGTCCTACATGACTCGTCGGGCGTAATGCCTAACCGCCACAGTGTCCGACAACCGCGACCCCTGCTTCCCCCAAATGGCAACCCAACACCTTAACCCCTGTTGGGAAGGGTCGTAGCACGGGATGGTGAGAATCCTAATACCGCATGCTCCTATATGACAATAGTACGACTGCATAGTGCCTCCGTGTCCCATTCCACGGGCCACCAATGCATTCGTTTTCAAGCCGACTATGGCATCTAGTCTATCAATGTATTATGCACCATGATGTCCACATTCAACATATAAACATCTCATTCAATTGGGATTTGAAAAGTAAACATAGCACATATGCACATCAATGTGTGGAATGACTAATCTATATAGCATATTCATGATGACATGACTAGATTAGATATAATTAAATGAATGCCAAACAAATGCCTTGAAACAAGGCCAAACGTCCTCTCCCCACTTACCTGTAGCGTACAAGGATTCCCGTTCGGTACGGGTGAGATCCGGAGCGAATCGGGTAGGATTTGGTGAACCTAACATAATTGAGCGGGGTTAGTACTTCACCATTTTAGAATCAAAATTAATGAAATCCGATGATAAAATCATGTTTAGAACGTCAAAATAAGGTCACACGTTCGATTTGGGTTCGATCGGACATAAGGATCACCTTCGGGGCCACATGGGTGGGTCAGACAAGTGGGCTGTCTACCCACCGGTCTTACCCACCGGTTGGGACCGACGGGTAGGGGCCCACCGGTAGTACCCGCTGGTGGTACCCGCCGGTTGGGCCAGGGACCCCCTTGCTAGGACCGGCGGGTAGGGGCCCGTCAGTTGTACCAGCCGGTGGTACCCGCCGGTTGGGCCCGAAGGCCCCCCTGCCTTCTCAGGTGGGTACCCACAGGCGGGTAGGAGCCCACCGGTTGTACCCACCGGTCTTGGCGGAAAAGACACTGTTTCTTCCCCATTTTCTCCATTCTTTAGAGAATCAAATGAGGCTTTTCCCCACCCATTCTTCACACCTTCAAGGTCCTATAGGATGGTTCTAACCTACATCTAGGTTAGATTCAAGTGAGGGAAAACCATCTTACCTTCTTTGCTCAAGAACGACTTCAAACCCTTCAAATCGCTTCAAACCCACAATGTTCTTTCCACCTTGTCAATATCTCTTCAAATCCTTCACGATCAACATATAAATCATCTATTAAACCTTAGATTCATCATTTCAAAGGGGATTTACAAGATCTCAAGAAACTATACTCGAATCAAGGGTTTAAAGCTTGGATATGGTGAATGTTCACAAAACCCAACTTTTCTTACCTCCAACTGTAGATCTAGAGTTGAAGATCACTCTCCCGGCACCGGAATGGGAAGATCGAGCTTCGGCGCCGCTGAAATCCCTCTTTTCTTCCTCTTCCTTCTCTTCCTTTCTTCTTCCCTTTCTTTTCTCTCTCCTCTTTACTTTTCTCACCAACGTACGAGGGTAATAAATGGAAAGAAAAGAAAATCATAAAGCCTTATATACCATTCCTAATTAAGTGAATAGTGCACTTGGATGGGTCACTCAGGTGGGTGCACCCACCTGTCCTACCCACCTGAGAGCCAAAACTTGGGATTTTGACCGGGTTCGGACCTCGGCGCGAACCCCACCCCAAGCATACGATGTAGCATACGTATATACCTTAAAATACGGATATAATACCTGTTTTATCCGTACATAGCCTTATGGTAGGTGCACGTACACGGTTTGGGCACTCCCGTCTCTTCTGGCACTGGCTCGAACTTGTCGGGCCAGCCGGTGCTTAAGGTCACCCGTGCCATCATAGCCCATAAGGAACCTGCTCTAATTTCCTCTGGCTCGGTTCCTGCATGGTTAAACCGGTTCAACCGCAAAATCAGACCGGGTTTAAGAAGCTGGGTATTACACAAAGTGTCCACCACATGCATGATCATGACAAAAAGAGAGAATGGAGTGTTGCTCATGATCAGGAACACATCGTCGGATAATCTGATTCGGACATATCTTAAACAAATAAGGATCATCCCAGAAAAAGTGCTTAACTTGGGAATGAAACCTATACTTATCTTGGGTGGACCAGTGATCCGGAGTCACACCTGAAACTAAGAAGTTGACAATGTCAGCAAACCATGGTTCGCTGGACATTGCAAATAATTGTTCATCTGGAAAGTTCTCGTTGACTTGAGAATCAACAGTCAAGGAATTGGGAAGCCGGGATAAATGGTCTGCAACTAGGTTTTCAACTCCTTTCTTATCCCTAATTTCTACATCAAACTCTTACAAAAGTAAAACCCACCTAATGAGACGGGCTTTGGCATCCTTCTTCTGAACTAGGTATCTGAGGGCAGAATGATCAGTATACACCACCACATGTGAACCAACTAAGTAAGACCGAAACTTTTCTAATGCAAACACAACAGCTAAAAATTCTTTTTCAGTGGTTGTATAATTGGGTTGTGCATCATTTAAGGTCCTACTAGCATAGTAAATGACAGTGGGTAACTTATTAATCCTTTGACCTAAAACTGCTCCTATGGCAAAATCCGAAGCATCACACATCAGTTCAAAAGGTTCAGTCCAAACAGGTGGTTGAACAATGGGGGCATTGGTCAACTCCTTCTTAAGTTGCTTGAAGGATTCTAGGCACTCTTTGGAAAACTCAAAAGTCTGATCTTTGGACAAGTAATGAAGTGAGACGTCGGACTAACTGACTAAAGTTCTTAATAAACCTTCTGTAGAAGCCCGCATGCCCTAGAAAAAACCGAACATCCTTAACAGATTGAGGAGGTGGTAAATTATCAATTAAATCCACTTTGGCTCTATCTACCTTAATTCCCTCCTTGGATATTAAATGGCCTAAAACAATACCAGATTTAACCATAAAATGGCATTTCTCCCAATTCAAAACCAAATTCTTAGATATGCACATTTTCAAAACTAGGGAAAGATGATGAAGACATTCAGAATAGGAATTCCCATGAATTGAAAATTCATCCATAAATACTTCTAAGAATTTTTCGACCATGTCAGAAAAAATGCTCATTATGCATCGTTGGAACGTAGTAGGGGCATTGTAAAGCCCAAAGGGCATACGCCTGCAAGCAAATGTTCCATATGGGCATGTAAAAGTGGTCTTATGTTGGTCCTCTAAAGCAATTGGGATTTGGTTATAGCCGGAATATCCATCAAGAAAGCAATAGTATTCATGTCCAGCTAACCTCTCTAACATCTGGTCAATGAATGGCAATGGGAAGTGGTCCTTCCAGGTTGCCGCATTTAACTTCCTGTAGTCAATGCACACACGCCATCCTGTTTGGACACAGGTAGGGATCAACTCATTATTGGCATTAGGAACTACAGTCACACCAGACTTCTTAGGCACTACGTGAACTGGGCTTACCCATTGGCTGTCAGAAATAGGATAAATTATTCCATGACCCAAGCACTTTAGGATCTCTTTCTTAATAGCTTCCATCATCACTGGGTTAGCTCTTCTTGGGGGTTCCGTGGATGGTTTGGAATCCTCCATAAGATGTATATGATGTTGCACAATAGAAGGGCTTATACCCTTGATATCAGCCATGGTCCAACCTAGGGCTTCATTATTGTCTTTTAACACTTTAAGTAACTCCTCTTCCTAGCTAGAAGTCAAATTTGAAGAAATTATTACAGGAAGAGTCTGGTCAGGCCCTATGAAGGCATATCTCAAATTAGATGGCAACTCCTTAAGATCTAGCTTAGGGGGCTCAACAATGGAAGGTTTGGGAAGGGAATTGGAAAGGGGTCCTAAGGGCTCCACAAGTGTGTGAAGACTCAAGACTTCAGAAAAGAAATTTTCACTATCATCATCCCACTCATCCATACACTCTTGGAATTCTGAATCAAAATCAATATCAAAGTTGGTAACTAAATCATCAGAAAAATCCAGAAAATCCTCAAGCATATTGATCTCTTCTTCCATATGTGGTTGCTTGCCAATCCTAAACATGTTAAACTCAACAGTTTGGTTACCAAAAGATAATCTTAGGAAACCATTCCGGCAATTGATTAATGCATTACTGGTAGCCAAGAATGGTCTTCGTAGAATTATAGGGATCTCATCCTTGGCTGAGAAGGGCTTAGTATCTAACACAATGAAATCAACAGGGAAAATAAATTCTCCCACCTTTAGTAAGACATCCTCAACCATCCCTTTAGGAATCTTAACAGACCTATCTGCCAACTGAAGAGTAGTTCCAGTGGCTTTCAATTCTCCCAATCCTAGTTGCTTGTACACATGGTAAGGTAAAATATTCACACTTGCGCCAAGGTCAAGTAAGGCATGCTCAATATAGGTGTTGCCTATGACACAAGATATGGTAGGGCTCCCTGGATCCTTATACTTGGCTGCTATGGGCTGAGTAATTATGGAACTAATGTTACCTACCAAGAACGCCTTTTTGAGCACACTAGTGATACGTTTGTGAGTACACAAATCTTTCAGTACCTTTGCATAGGCGGGGATCTGGGATATGGCATCCAAAAGAGGGATGTTCACTTCTACCTTTTTGAAGACTTCTAAAATTTTATCCATGGAAGCAGTCTTCTTTTTGTGTACCAAGCGATTAGGAAATGGGACAGGATGAACATAAGGACTGTTAGGGATTTGCCCCTGTTCAGAAGAACCATTTTTGGTTTCCTCAACCAAATCATCTTTAGTTTCAGAAAAATCTTTAGGTTCATCAGACGAACCTGGAACAAGAGGCACATTTGTGTCCTCAACTGAAGAAGAGTTAACAGGAGTAATAGATGGGGAAGATTTAGGAACGCTCTGTAGGTACTCTCTACCACTCCTAAGGGCATAAACAACATTACATTGGTTAGAGGGCCCTTGTTGAGTCTGACCTTGTACTATATTCAGTGATGCATTAGTTGGTCCTTGTGAATTAACAGGTTGATGATGCCTAGGGTTAGGCTCTGGTTGACTGGGTAAAGTTCCTTTCTCCCTCTCACGCATAATTGAGACAACTTGAGTGAGTTCTCTTGTAAGATTTTGATGGCTTGTCATGAGGAGGGCCATATTTTTTTCCAAGTCACTAATTCTACTTGCCTCTCCAATGTTGGTAAACCCAGGGGGTTGCTGATAAGATGATAGGAGAGGGGCCCTAGGAAAACTCGCCTGAGGTCCTACATTTGGCCTAGGAAAAGTATTTTGGGAAAAAGATTGTTGTGCAAAGGAAGGCCTTTGGGGTCCAGGTTGACCTTGATTATAGAAATTGGAAGGTCCTGCTTGGTTGCCCTGATTCCAAGAGAAATTTGGGTGATTTCTCTATCCTGGATTGTAGGTGTTACTATATGGATTATTCTGGTATAAGGCATTAACACTATCATTAGAAGTGCCCCCAGAGGTGTTGGGGCATTCTTCTATGACATGTCCAGGGGATTGGCACAAAGCACAAATCTTAACCAAATTAACTGATGATGGCTCTCTAGGAACAATAGCCTCAATCCTCTTGATTAGGCTATCCAAATGGGCTTCCTTAGCTACTATCCCATCCACAAAATATCCTTTTCCTCCTATGGTTCTTTCACTCTCTTGGGTTGATTCCCACTCACGGGTTTTGTCAGCTAAGTCAAGTAAAAATTCCCATGCCTTTCCTTCATCTGTAAAGGATGTGAATCCCTCAGGGCACATAGACTCTATCATTTGTTTAGTTGGGTAATCAATACCCTCATAAATAATTTGACATAAATGCCATAAGTCTAGGCCATGGTGAGGGCATTCTTGGAGTAGATCCTTGAATCTCTCCATAAGTTTAGAAAATGACTCACTAGGCTTTTGCCTAAACTGAAGGATATCACTTCTAAGCTTATTGGTCTTGTGAGTTGGGAAAAACTTCTTA
>NW_024869190.1:12929-31953 GCF_013358625.1 Macadamia integrifolia
AAAAAAAAAAAGAAAAAAAAAGTAGTACTATCCAAAGTGGGGCAAAATATACACTTATATCCCTAAGATTTTATACATTATTGTGCTCATCATTGGTTCTCAAAGGAAATGTCCAAATAAAAGAGAAGGACTGGGTTACAATGGACAAAATCCATCTAGGAGAAAAGAAAAGCAAAGTGAGAATCCAAGAAGGGGTGACCAAAGAAACCAACTATCCACCTCTTACATCAAATGTGGTTTTTGCAAAAGGATAGGACATTCCATAAACCAGTGTCATTTTTGGAAAAGAAAGAACCCCAACTCTCAAACTGAGAGACCAAGAGTTAGCCATACCTACTACTACACACCCCTAAGAAGGCAATATAGGTCTCAAGAAGACTCTAGACCTATGATTAGGTATAGAAAATCCCAACCTCAAAGAGAACATTCCATTGAGAGGCCCTAAAGAGAAATACCCTGGAAGACTTATAAACCACAAGAGAAATACCAAAACCAAGGATCCTATAGACCTCAAAGATACTCCTCAAAGATCAAATAGATCTTATGAACCTCAGAGGACCCAAAGAAACCCAAAGTCATCCCAAAGGCAGAACCAAAGACCTAAAAAGTACAAAATCATTTGGGTTCCATTAGAAAAGTTTGACACTAACAATTATGGACCCATGAGATTATGGGAACCAATGTACAATTAATTTTCTATTATAGGTTTTCTTAAAGAATAAAGTGGAAGCCGAATGGATAATCGACAATGGATGCTCCAAACACATGACATCCAAAAAGAACCTATTCTTAAGCTTACGGGACAACGATGGAGGATAGGTCTCATTCGGAGATGACAACAAAGGAAAAATTGTTGGTATTAGAAAAATAAGACTTGGAGGTATTTCAATCTCAAATGTTTACTTTGTGAAAAATCTGAATTATAACCTCCTAAGTGTAAGTCAGTTATGTAGTATTGGATACAAAGTAGAATTTAATGTCTCCCATTGTTGTATTAAAGATGCAAATGATAATCTAATTCTAAAAGGATCTAGGAAAAATAATATCTATGTTTGTATGCTTGACGAATCAAGTTCCTTGAATGCATGCTTGGTTTCTAACTATAGTGAGTCATCATTATGACATAGAAGACTTGTACATGTAAATGTTAAGATTATTCAAACCATTACATCCAAGGATCTTGTAAGGAACCTCCCTAAGATCAAGTATGAGAAAGATAATTTCTGTGATGCTTGTCAAAAAGGCAAACAAACCAAAGTCTCTCACAAGTCGAAGAATATTTTCTCTTCCTCTAGACCATTGGAACTTCTTCATTTAAACTTATTTGGACATATCAATGTATCTAGTATGAGTGGTAAAAGTTATACCTTTGTAATAATCGTTGATGACTACTCTAGATACACTTGGACTGTTTTTCTAAAAACAAAAAATGACGCCTTCGATGAATTTGTAACTCTATGTAATAGATTGCAAAATCAGAAAGGGTATACTGTAACCTCTGTGAGGAGTGACCATGGAGGAGAATTTGACAATGTAAGTCAATTTGACTTATATTGCAACAAGTATGGAATTGACCATAATTTCTCTGCTCCTAGAACACCTCAATCTAATGGGGTTGTTGAAAGGAAAAACAGATCACTACAAGAGATGGCTAGGACTATGCTCAATAAGTATTCCTTGCCTAAGTACTTTTGGGATGAAGCTGTAAATATAGCTTGTTATGTGCTAAATAGGATAATTCTCAGACCTTTACTTTCTAAGACCCCTTATGATCTGTACTTTGGCAAAATATCAAAAGTAGACTACTTTAGAGTTTTTTGGTGTAAATGTTTCATCCTAAACACTAAAAACTATCTTGAAAATTTTGATGCGAAATCTAATGAAGGAATATTCTTAGGATATTCACTCAACAATAGGCATATAGAGTTTTTAATAAAAAGTCATTAATGGTTAAAGAATCTATGAATGTACGATTTGATGAATCATTGCCTAATGACTTGAATAAATTTCTTGTTGATGATGATGATACCATGTTTGATGAGCTTAAGAACAAAGTTAATGATATTTCTCTTGATGATTCTAATGATGTTACAATCGAAAAAGTAGAAAAGCTTCCTAAGGAAGTCATCCCTCATAGGAATCATCCCTTAGAAAACATTATAGGGGATCTAGATGGAGAAATTCAAACTAGATCTAAAACCCAATATGTATGCAATCACATTGCATTTATCTAAAGGATCGAACCCAAGAACACAGAAGAAGCACTAAAAGATAATGATTAGATTATTGCTATACAAGAGGAGCTTCACCAGTTTGAAAGAAGCAAGGTATGAGAACTTGTCCCAAAACCTGACCACCACACCATCATTGGTGCTAAGTGGGTCTTTCATAATAAATTGGATGAAGATGAGAACATAGTAAGAAACAAAGTGAGACTAGTAGCCAAAGAGTATAATCAGCAAGAGGGAATTGACTATGATGAAACCTATAAACTAATAGCAAGGTTAGAGTTCATTAGAATGCTACTAGCTTTTGCATGCCATAAGGACTTCAAACTATATCAAATGGATGTCAAAAGTGCCTTTTTGAATGGATACATTCAAGAAGAGGTATATGTAGCTCAAGCCTTTGGTTTTGAAGACCCTAAGTTTCCAAACCATGTTTATAGACTTAAGAAAGCCCTTTATAGACTTAAACAAGCTCCTAGAGCTTGGTATGAGAGATTGAGTACTTTTTTGATAGAAAGTGGTTTCTCAAGGGGGAGGATTGACACAATTTTGTTCGTGAAGAACTTAAAGAAAGAGATACTCATTGTTCAAATTTATGTAGATAATATCATCTTTGGCTCAACCAACGAGAGAATGTGTACTGATTTCAGTAGCAAGATTAGCAACGAATTTGAAATGAATATGATGGGAGAGTTAAATTTCTTTCTTGGTCTTCGAATAAAACAAACTGATAATGGAATTTTCATAAACCAAAGCAAGTACACCAAGGAGCTGCTAAAGAAATTTGACATTAACTGTCAAAAATCTTCAGACACTCCGATGAGCTCATCCTTGAAACTAACCAAGGATGAAAATGGCATTTATGAGGATGTAACTAGATATAGAGGCATGATTGGGAGCCTTCTATATCTAACGGCAAGTAGACCTGACATAATGCACAGTGTATGTGTATGTGCTCGATTTCAAACCAATCCTAAGAAATCTCACCTCATAGCTGTGAAAAGAATTTTAAAATATTTAAAAGGCACTTGTGATGTTCGGTTATGATACCCCAAAAACCAACCCCTTGACTTAGTCAGCTTTTCAGATGCTGACTTCGTGGGCTGCCATATCGACAGAAAAAGTACCAGTTGTACCTGTCACTTTCTTGGCTCTTGTCTTTTCTCTTGGGTTAGCAAAAAACAAAACTCCATTGCTCTATCAACCACCAAAGCTGAATATGTTGTAGCTAGTAGATGCTGTGCCCAAATTCTTTAGATGAAGCAAACTCTCCAAGACTCTGGAGTGAGTTTCAAATCTTGCCCAATTATGTGCGATAACACCAGTGCCATAAACTTGATTAAAAATCCCACTGTACACTTAAGGGCAAAGCACAATGACATTCGACACCACTTTCTATGAGACACGATTCAAAATGGTGATGTTTCTCTAGAATACATTGAAAGTAAGAAATAACTCATAGATATATTCACTAAACCACTAGGTGAAGAGCGTTTTAGTTTCCTAAGGAACTTGGAATTTGCAACCCATTTGGTTGAAAGATTAAACATTCTTTCATGCATATTTATTCCAAAAGCCCGGACTTAAAAAACCCCTTCAAAATTCTCAATTTTCTAAGTTTTCAGACAATTCTAGAATCTACTGATCGACCGCCTCAAAGCTTCCAGTCGACCGCCATTGATCGAAAGGAATACCGATCAACCACCACCATCTACCGATCGATCGGTGCCATTGAAAACTCGATTCCAACCTCATTTACAAGCAATTTTTTGAACCTTTGTGCCTCATTTTAAATATCCCTTTTAGCCTAAAATCCTATTTCGACTATTTCTCTCCCAAAACCCTAGCTTAGAACCCATTACTAACCTAGATCTCTCAAGATCCTTTCCTTTCTCTCTTAAAAACTCTTGACTTTCTTCTTTTCTTACGCCTTTCATCATCATGAACTCTCACCGCCCACACAGAGCCAAGAAGACCCTCACTCAAAAGGGAAAACATAAGGCCTCTGACAAAGATATCTGGTTCTCCTCCATTGCTCAAGAATTATGGGATCTATACATTTCTCGACACATAAGGCAAGTAAGAACCATCAATTCCGAATCTTTGTCCAGGTATGACATCAAAGACCTCTTTGATGCTTTGGGATGGGGCAACATTCTCAAACTAGAATTCAATTGTTATCCTCACCTAGTCAAAATGTTCTTTTGCAACCTTACCTTCTCTGGTGAAGGTGACAATCTTCTAGTCCATTCCTATGTTAAGGGAGTTCCTATAGATATAGACATTCTGATGTTTGGAGAAACCTTAGACATCTCTGTGGTTGGAGAACTCAAATACTACCAACCCAAGACCTATATAAAACAATTCATGGATGTTGACTGTGTGTACTCTAGCATTATGAAGGAATATGCTAATACTCATAAAATTAAGGCTAAGAAACTCACCGATATAGGGAGGATTGTAAATCTCATTATCTCCTACAACATCCTACTAAAGAATGGTCATAGAGATGAGGTCTCACCATTCCATACTTATCTTACCTAATGTGTCTGCAAGACTGTGAGCATCAATCTTCCTTACATTCTGCTCAAAACCATGATTATCCATGGTGACAAACTTTAAAAGGGAAATCTTCCCTATGGAAGGATGATTTGTCAAATCCTGGACCACTTTTATGTGGATTTCTCTGGTGAATCATTTGACTCTTTTCCCCAAGAGATCAATATCTCCATTATTCGTAAAATGCACCTCCTTTCCAAGAAGACCACTTCCTCCAAAAAGACTGATGCTGGACCCAGCCAGCCACAGCAACAAGGAAGTGATGATGCATCAGCCTATGCACCCATCGTCGATCTTCAGAAGGTTGGGAACATCATCCTTGTTCAATTGGTGAAGATGGAAAGAAAGAAGAATGAGATTCTCAATCTCCTGCGCAAAGACGAGGAAGATGAAGATGACGAAGAAGAAGAAGAAGAGGAGAACACAGAGGATGAGGATGCAGAGGAATAGGAGTCCTTACTCCTTTTATATAAGTTTTTTTTTTTTACCATTAAAATCTTATTCTGTTTTATCTTGTGGAACTCAGTCTTTGTTTTAAGTCTCTCCCATTACTTTTTGTTGAAATACACTAAGATACAATGATGAACCTATAGTTATTTTCTATGTGTTACATTAGTTTAAGTGTTTCTTCTGGCACATACTCAGGGGGAGTATTTTAAATATCTTGTGCTGTTTTGGTTCCCTTTTTGCTGTTGACAAAAGGGGGAGAAGTATCTATATTAAGTATCTATATTTGTTTTGAACTATATCTCTATTTTTGTTTCTTGTTTTGAACTATGTATCTATCTCAGTTTTGAACTGCTTCTGGAAATGACTTAAAATATCTTATTGAACTTTAAACTGTGTTACTGTCATTTCTTGTATTTGGTTATATTGCCTGTGTATGTTTGTCATCAACTAAAAGGGGGAGATTGTTGGGAAACAAGTTCACACTCCTCAATATGTTTTGGTGTTAACAAACAAACATACGTCTTTAACTTGGTTTGATAAAATATGATTAGATTTAAGAAAGTATAATTAGTTTGAAGAAACACTTAGAAGGGTCGAATCAAGACATCAAGGTTTGAACTTATGTAAACATGACCTTGAAGCTTAAAGACACTCAAGACCCGAAGATAAAGACATCAAGACCTAAGATGATGAAGACATCAAAACCCAAGATGAAGACCATAGGATAGAAAGTATATTTTGTAATTTGCACATACATTGCATATTCACGCACCTCATACATCATACTAGAATGACCCAAGGTGGTAGCGTGCAATGTGCTCTAGTAAAACTCTGTGAAAACAGATTGACCTGACTCAAGGGCATTTTGGGTATCCTTAAAGTTGGTATCAGGAAATAGACCCTCGTAAAAGTTGTAGGAAATCGGGTTACAATTCTAACAAAACTAGTTTCGGGTTAATCCGAAGTTGGATCGAAAAGTTATGGTAAAAAAACCTAAGACTAGTCAGTATGACAAAGTTCTGACAAAACAGAATCTGTCAAGCTGGCCGTCGATCGGCTATAAGTGCTGGTCAATCGGAACTATCCGAGACCATATCCGGTAGATCGGTAGAAAGTCTCGATCGATCTGTGCCTTCTTGGAAGGGCTCCAACGGCTAGTTTTTCTACCACAATGGCTCTTTTTGGTCGATAGGCTACCAATGGTGGTCGACCGATGGTCCCAGAATACGACTGTTAAAGCCTGATTTTCTACCTAAAATGCTTCACTAAGCTCACCTATAAATACCCTAGCTACTCTTAATTAAAAATTAATTAAACAAGAAATTAAAAGCATTGTTGTGAGCATTCAAGAGTCATTAATATTATTCTATCCTACTTGAGCTATTCGATTGTTCTAATCCCAACAAGAGCTTAAGTCTTAATCAAGTCCTCCACTCTCTCCTATGCAGGTCAAATAAGAGAGGACTTTACATAAAGTGCATCATTCATCTCTCATTCTTATCATTTTCCACACTTGAGGTATTCCTCTTATTCCACTACTCCTCACTTTTTTTTTTGTTTTTACAATTCTAGACCGTATTTAGGGTTGTAAGGATTCTCTTATCCCAAAAAGAGGAATGTGTCTCTCTACCACCAAAAGAGATTGTAAAGGCACCTCTCTGCCTGTAAAGGGGATTTGTAAGGATACTCTTATCCATAAAAAGATTGTAAAAATTTTCTTTCCTACCTACCGTACCGAAAGGGAGAACTATTGGAATACCTTACAAGAGGATTCTTGTAGGGAGTGGACTAGACTCGGATTGAGTTGAACCACTATAATTCTCGGTGTTGTGTGATTGTGCTTATTTTATTTTATTTTGCATTTATTATTTATAATCACACTTGAGACGGTATTTCAAAAAGAGTTAAAATTCCACTGGTGCAACCTATTCACCCCCCTCTAGGTTATTTCATATTTTTGTGCTGGCAACGAGCCCATGGAATATTCTCCCACTGATAAGTATAACAGAAGTGGTTCTCCCTTCACTAGTGGTGTCAATTCTGGTGGGCTTGTGAGGTATCCTTTGATCTTATCAAAATCTTGTCAGCATTGGTCATTTCATTCCGTGGGCTAATCCTTCTTCAGTAGCTTCAAGATTGGTTCTCAGATTGTAGTCAATTGAGCTATAAATCTACTAATATACTGGATGCGAAAAACCAAAAATCCTTGTACCTGCTTCTTAGTGCAAGGTGTGGGCATTTCTTGAATTGCTTTAATCTTGATAGAGTCGACTTCAATGCCTCTTCCACTCACCAAGAACCCTAACAATTTTCTTGTTGTTGCTCCGAATACACACTTCTGAGAATTCAACTTTAGGCTGAAACTTCTTGATTCTTTCAAAGAATTGCCTTAGTGCGGGAATATGCCCCTGCCGATCTTTTGACTTCACTATCATGTCATCCACATAGACTTCTACATCTTTGTTCATCATATCATGTAATATAGCCGTAGTTACTCTCTGATAAGTTGCCCTGGCGTTCTTTAGCCCAAAAGGCATCACCTTGTAACAATATGTTCCCCATGGAGTGGTGAAAGCTATCTTCTCACGATCCTCTGGGTGCATGCTCACTTGGTTATATCCCGAGAATCCATTCATAAATGATAACAAGGCCTGCCCCACCGTGTTATCCACGAAAACATCAATGTGAGGTAATGGGAAGTCAACTTTAAGGATTAACTTTTTAAGATCTTGGAAGTCTACGCACATTCATACCTTGCCATCCTTCTTTGGCATTGGTACTATATTGGCCAACTATTGGGGGTACTTCACCACTTGTAGAAACCCTGCATTCCACTACTTCACAACTTTTTCTTTGATCTTCTCACTCCATTCTGGCCTTATTCTTCTGAGCTTCTGTTTGATTGGCTATACCCTAGGGTAGGTTGGCAAGCAACGTTGCACAATGTTGGGGTCTATACTAGGCATATCCTCATAACACCAAGTGAAGACTTTGGTGAATTCCTTCAGAAGACTAATCATCTATTCTGATTCTTCATTGTCTAGGGTGGTACCAATTTTTACCTCTCGAAGGCATTGGTCGGTTCCTAGATCAATAACCCAGGTATCTTCACAGATGGGTTGGGCTTTCTTTGGTTTGCACTGTTTTATTAACTCTTGATATTTATTAAGATCATCATCAGAAAAGGAGGCAAGTCATACTCGGAATCAGAAATTTCATTCATGAAAGAATGAGTAATAAACTAGACATACACGGACTCTGGGCTCTCCTCAAGAGGGGAAGCTGGCACGAAATCATAAACAGAAGACTCAATAACTGACTCGACTATAGACTCGATGGCTGGTTTGATGCTTTCATCAGTGATATCTAGTTTGATTGACTCAACAACATGAGTAAACTTGAAATTCTCCCCAATGCTAGTCCAATTCAAGAGTTGTTTTATGGCTCGATAGATGAGAAGATATAGCAACATACCTCCTTCTTCTTCTAAGAAGGTTGTTGCTATTTCTTCATTGGTGCAATGGTTCTTCTGGATAGCTGCCTACTCATTTCCTTCCACATGGATCGTGAGTGCTGATTGGATTGCATCTATGGGATCAATCATTGGGTCATCTTCACCGAGGGCAAATACTGAATACCCTCCCGGATCTCTGGTTGAATAATATCTAGACTCATCATCTTCATTATTATCCCAAGGTCCCTGGTAGTCATTCCAATCCTGATACTCATCATCAACCTGAGAATTAGAGTCATGTCCATCATTCTCATTTTCACTCTCATCCTCATCGTCATTGTCATCATCTTCTTCTTCACTGATTTCTCCTTCACTTGGTTCTTCATCAGATTCCTCTTGATCATCAAATTCTCCTACATCTAAATGCTCGTAGTATTCAGAGTATATGGACCGAAATATTTTCATAGGGTTAGACTTGACATGACTGGCTCAAAGTTGGATAAGACCAGACTCATCATCCTTTGTGTCACTCCCTGTGTGGATAGAGAGGTGTACTCTTTAACTTGCTCCCCTATGGCCAATGCTGCTACTACTTTGAGAAGATCATTTGTAATCTCTTCAATCATCTCTGGATTATCTCTTGAAGATATAGTTGCATGAATTAGAGAGGTGGGATCACCTTCCTGACCTTCTCCTCAAGTATTCACTGATCCTGTTGATGAGGTCGTCTTTGGGAAATCTGGTAGTGCAAGCATATCCTTCCAATTGTACATGTCCATCCATGCTTCCTTTGGGTTGTACACCGAACCTTGAGAATGGGATTGGTATGAGGGTGATGAGGGATATGAGGTAGGATGATATGAAGGTGATATGATGTGAGAGGTAGGATATGAAGATTGGGGGTGATAAGATGATGAGGTCCCTTCCCCTTGATGGTGTGGTGAAGCTTGGTAATATGCTGGAGGTTGGCAATATGGTACGGTGGATTCTTCTGTTAATGAGGAAGGATGAACAGTGAGAGTCCGATTTTCTGATTCTTCTTCTAATGATTCTCTTCTTTTGGGAGTCCTTATGATTCTGGTCCTTTGACTCATGACTTTCCTATAAGCACGGGCATTCAAATAATTCTTCTGAGCTTGGGGTGTGATCAAATGAGTGGGATAACTTTCTGTTGCTTTCTCATCTAGATTGTTCATATGGTCGGGGAGTGAATTGGTGTTGATAATGGGAGGTTGTTTAGCCCTGACTTCAATACTCCCATTGTCTACCAAATCCTGGATCGTGTATAGAAGGTCTAGGCACCTTTCTGTGTGTGCCCCTTCTGAGTATGGTAAGCACAATATTCATGATCTCTATACCAAGCTGGGGGAGGGTTGCTGAATCCTATTGGAGCCACTGTCCCTAGCAATCCTTACTTCTTTAGCTTTTCATACACTGCTATCACAGGCATTCCTAAATAAAAAAACTAACTTCTTTGGCGAGGAGCCTTTTGGGAGGGTGCATCTACTTGTATCACAAATGGTGACGAAGAGGTGATGGGTGAGACTAGCTGTCGAATTGTACCTACCACATTAGTTTCGGGACCCTTTGCCCATCCAACTCTGGTATTCTTTCCTGCATCTTAGGAGGATCCTTGATACTGAGCTTCCCTTAGGATTATGTTTTCCACACATGTATTGGTGGCTATCAAGGCATCAAAAGTTTGTAGATATTGATAGTAAAGGACATCATAATAAGGATTTGATAATTTTTCAATGAATATTTCTACTTGCTCTACTTCTAAAGGCAGATCTGCCATCTTGGTGGGCTTATCCCTAAACCTCATTAAGAAGGTAGCAAATCCTTCTCTAGGCTATTGTCTCAACTTCTAAAGCTCTCATCGCTTCACATCCACTTTGGTGTTGTAAGTATTGCTTGGTGAAGGCTTTCACCACTGTTGTCCAATTTTGAGTTTAGGAAGACTCCAACTGGGTGAGCCACCTTAGTGCTAGTTCTGATAAGGTTAACATGAAGGCCTGCACCATCTAGTTGTCTGCAACTTTCCATGACTTGGTGATGCTAAGGAAGATTTTGAGATGAGCCTTAGGGTCCCCTGACCCATCGAATCTGTCAGTCTTCCATTTAAACTTCTCGGGAATCCTTGCCCCGAAAAAGAAACTCATTTCATTAGAATTCACTATTTAACTTTCCATACCTTTTTCCACTCGAATCATATTCTCCAACTTCTCTAATTGCCCTGAGTTTCCTTTATTTCTCCATCTTTGGAGGCTCTATTCCAACATTGCGGCATACTCCTCTTCCTCATCTTCAACCACTACCCTAGGAGGAGTGACCCTAGAACAGGCCCCTCGTTGACCATTTGGATGGGTAGGTGAAGCCCCTCTCTTACCAGTTGGCCTGACTTGCTCTGGTTCTCCTGAGTCAACTTGGGAAGAATTCCCACAATAACCTGTAGGTCCGTTCTGATCCAACTCTCCTATAGCTTCTGCTGGTTCAGCCTTGGGAGGGTTTTGGAGTACATGCAGTATCTGAGCTATTCCTCTCTTGACCTCGACCATTTCTATCTGTAAGGTGTCTATGGGGTGGACCCATGCTTGCTCTGGTGATTCAAGGTCATGGGGATCCATGTGAACTAGGTCTTAATCACTTGACGGTAGATAATCTCGAAGAGACGATGGAGGTGACACTGGACTTAATCGAGTCAATCGGTTACCTTGACATGTCCAAATGGACCGGGAAGAATACTTGAGGTGTAAGATTGTGCTTGAACCAAAAGTGGTTTATTTTAGGATTCTTGTATTCCCAACCCCTTATTCACTCATTCACTAGATTAACAACCAATGATCTATCCAAAGTTAGACTACTTGATGATAGGGAGTGGGTAGGGGTCGATGCCCCTAGTCCACTTAATGCCATAAGCAGGAGATTCATACAAATGACTTAACTGGAATACTCCTATTAATACATTCTTTACCAATAAAGTCATGCTTTCCTTGATCTTATCCCACTAGGTGACCTTCCTCCTAGTTTCCTCGGGTCTTTTAGATAATTTGGCATTTCGTAGGTCTTTGACATAAATTAGCCTGGATCACGTATGCCAAATAATCCATATTTCATTTCTTAGGAGGAAGGACACCTTTTATCCGAAAACCCACTTAGGAGAGCATTTCTTTATGAGTAGAATATATCATTGGAAAATTCCATTCCAAGATTGCAAACAAATTCTATAGATCAGCTTGTGGCATTCCTAGCATTTTTCATCTATTTCCTATATGATGCGAGTATGCAATGGATGCAATAGGAATGACAAGGCTTGCTTGACAGAATCTATATATGTAAGGTACGTGATCCTTTTAATATACCCATGGGTACGAGATCAAGGGGGTGACTTCCTTACCCATTACTTGTGACTACACACGAGGTTAAGCAACTGGCCATGGGGTGGTGGAACCATGAGTGATTGTGTGCAAAAGTGTAATATGGGAATATCATTATTTGATCTCAAAACATCATAAAGTGCATGGACCTCCCCGAGGGTGCTGGCACAATCATGAAAATCCTCGCCGTTTAACAATACCCCACACCCTTGTATAGGAAGCGACTACCATTTGCTCTCAGAGTACTCTCCATGACATGCACTGACCTCCCCGAGGGTGCGGCCATGACAGGGAGTCCCTCGCCAAGTGATTTCACTTCATGCATGATGTATGATGTGGTTAGCGAGTACAAATACAAATATTAGGTTAGCCAAACACGTTTTCAAATAGGGGTGGTGGAAAATATTCTTGCATTTAGAGGTAGCATCTAGTGTCGGAAGCTTGACATTTATCCCCAGTGGAGTCGCCATTGTGAGGGTAGCAGCCGAAAGATGTGTGTGTTGTGTTCCCCTTTTGTGGGGAGGAAAAAGGGCTTGCATGCATTTCGTCTTCTCTCCTCTCTTTCCCTTTCATGAGGGAGGGGTGTGTCATATGTGTTTACCCTGTGGGCCCCACACTACTGTTTCATCACTTGGAGATATGTGGAGGCCTATTTCGTAAGAGTGTAAAGTTTTCCATTTGAGAGGATTTGATGATGGTCCAATACGGGGATCGGGATCATGCAAAAGGTTTTGGAGTTGCCACATAGGATTATGGGCCTAAGACCCAGGGGTTAGTCTGGTCTAAAGATTTAGGGTAAGTGTTAGGTTGTAAAATTGGGAAAGTGTTAGGCACTCCATCTACCCGGTTCAACCGGTCTTCCTATTAGATACTTAAGAACGAACATTTTCCGTAATTTTTCCTATTTCGCATGCATGGCTAAGTGATCACACATATATACATTGAATGAATTTAAATGACTATGTACACTAAAACAAGGTCTATATAAAGTCTATATTGTGCTAATTCTGTTGAAAAATTATACCTGAGCTTGACCCCTGTTTTGGGTCAAGAGGGGGGGTACCCCCTGGTTGATGCTAGTACAAACTTTCTTATGGATTCTCCTGGCTCAAGAGAAGAAGGTCTTGACCTCCAATTTCCTTTCTCAAGAAATGCTGACTGTGAAAATATTCGGATAGAGTTTCGGCTAGGAATGGTTACTTTAGATTTGAATTCTGACAGAGATTCAGCTAGGGAAGGTCATTTTTGGGCTTAAGCTGAGGTGTTATTCTGGTAGAGCCTCTGCTAGGGAAGAGCTACTTCCAGGTTTCGGCTAAGGTGGCACTCGGATAGAGCTTCCGCTGGGGATAGGCTATGGGAGGGCTAGGCTGAGGTGGCACAGATAGAGCTTCTGCTGGGGATAGGCTATAGGAGGATTAGGCTAAGGTAGCACTCAGACAGAGCTTTCATTGGGGATAGACTATGAGAGGGCTAGGAGGAAAAATCTCACTCAAAGAAAGCAAATGATTGAAGAGTCCCGAAGGCCCAAAGAATACTTCGGACCTTATGAAGATCTCTCCGAAGACTTGGAAAACCTCAAAGGGGGAGGGGAGGAGAGAGGGCAGGGCTTCTCAACTATGGGTTGCTCACTAAGATACTTGGATTGTTGTGATGTCTATTGGTGTGTAAAATCAAAGGGAGAGGGGTTTTTATAGAATTTTTGGATCAATAGGGAGGAGAGAGAAAATTCCTTAACCAATGGTAGTAAAAAGTAATTTTTCTAAACCAATGGGATAGAAGTAAGAAATTTTGGACCAATGGGGTGGAGGGTAATTTTCTATAGCCAATGGGGGAAAGGTAATTTTTTTGGACCAATAAGGTAAAAGATTCCTTTTTCGACCAATGGGAGGCCATGGTGTACGGTACCCTAGTAGGGCAATGTAGGCTACATAGGCGAGTGAAGAGGGAATTCCTTCTTGAAATCGATCACCGGAAGAGGGACTCCTATCATTGACAGGGGTATCGTAGGTTTTTCCAGGGGTACAGGAGGTTTAACAGAGGTTTGGAGGCCCAGTAGGGGCACTAGAGCTCCAACAAGGGCGTTGGAACTCTAGCATGGGTGTTGGGGCTCTGATATGGGTGTTAGGGCTTCTATATAGGTACTGGGACTCTGACATGGGTGCTGGGACTCGATTTGGTATGCGGGGGCTTGGTCAGGTACACATGGGATTTGACCGAGTGCACACGAGGCTTAGTTGGGTGCAAGCGGGGTTTGGCTGAGTGCACGCAAGGCATGGTTGGGTGCATGTGGGGCTTGGTCGAGTGAATGTGGGGCTTGGTTGGGTGCACACGGGGTATGGTCGGGTATGAGTGGGGCTCCCATGGGTGGGGTTTGGGCACTCAAAGCAAGGCATGGGTGCTCGTATGGGTGGGGTTCGGTCACTCAAGGCAAGCCGTGGGTGCTCGCATGGGCAGAGTTTAGGCACTCAAGGCAAGGCATGGGTGCTCACATGGGCGGAGTTTGGGCACTCAAGGCAAGACATGGGTACTCGCATGGGAGGGGTTTGGGCACTCAAGGTGTAACTTTCGAGAGTGATTACGAAAGGTCCGATGGTTCAATTTTGACATACCATATATCGTTGGAATCGTAATTCTGAGTACTATGCATTTGCATGATCACTTTGATTGGTTCCTTCGCATATGAAATGTCATAATTAGATCCTTCTTTTCTCTCGCATGGGTTTTTTGGAAGTTTTGGGTGACTATGGAATGCTCCTGGGAATAGTTACCTCAGTTAGTTATCATCTTTGTTGATCGAAGGCGTAAGGTCAAGTCCAAGATCTATAAGTCATCATAGCCGAGGGAGGGTGACAAAATTGTGTGTCTACACCATCTTCCCGTAGCTAATTCTTGTTCTAGGAACATAGCGTGGAAGTGCTACCCCTATTCCCACAGCTAATTCCCATTTTAGGAATATAGCAGGGAAGTGCTGCCCGTGTTCCCATAGTTGATTCCTATTCTAGGAATATATGCGGAAGCATTGCCTACATTTCCAAAGCCAAAACCTATTTCTACACCATAACACGGTAATCCTTTCAGATTTCTTGCCCCAGTGCCAGAAGTTTTTATTTCTCCAAGAAAGTGAGAAGAAAGTCAAATATTTGCCCTTAGTCAAGGAGAATTACCAAAAATTTCATTATTGTTATCAGTTGTTTCATGTAAATGTTAGATCGTGATTTTATTTGTGTGCATGATACATACCTCATCTCCGCATTCATTATTATATGTGTTCACCACATAAAATAATGACTTTATTTATCATTTCATGTATTAATTTATGCATTTATTCATTAAATGATAGTCTACTTCAGCATCCCATGTGTTATTATATGTGTTCCTCACATAAAATAACAATCATAATCATCATTTCAAAAGGATTCACACATTTATATAGATAAGTTTGTTACAATTTCTGTCATTTTATATAACTTATCATTTTATATGATTTTAATATAGATTATGTATTATTCCATGTAATGTTTTAATAGAATGATTTTAATATAGATTATGTATTATTCTATGTAATGTTTTAATAGTTTTTAGTAATCATTTCATGTAGTTATATACATGTGTTATATTATCTCATGTGATAAAGCTTCCATGTTGGCTTAGGCTATTAAAATTATCAGGGGAGAATATTTGAAATCCAAGCATCTAGTAGAAAGATCAGAAATTTTGGGTGAGGTGGGTGCCTAACACCTTCCCACACTCATAACTTGACATGGATCCCTATCTCTAGAACATAAAAATTTAAAGTCAAATTCGGAGGTTCCGTCCTTTCATAAGAATTTAACCCCCTACTTGTCGATCCCTTGATCAGAATTGGGCTCCACCATAGGGTTCGAGGCCCTGAATCCTAGATGGTGACTCCAAAAATCATGCTTTCCCCATCCCCTATAATCGCCAGACATGTTTGAGACATCATCCTGCAAGGTAAATAGGTGAGAGGAAATAAGCGGAAAAAAGACAATAAAAAATATTCCATAGAGAATCCCTAAAAGGGAATGAAGGAGAAAAGGGAGTAGGGTTAATCCCTCACTCTCCCTCCATCCAATCCCATTCTCGTCCAAAAAGAATCTGTTTCCCTTACAGTGGCGACTCCACTGGGGACTGTCAAACTTTCTATACCAAAGGCTTACAATGAATGTTAGAATTTTCTCCCCCTCATCATTATTGTGTTTAAACATGTATGTATATTACTTGTTAATTGCATCATGCATTGTGTTCGAAGTGAAATCACTTAATGAGGGTATTCCACATCGTGCCCACACCCTCGGGGAGGTTAATGAACGATATACTAAATACTCTGAGATCAAATGATTCCCACTTCCTACATAAGAGTGCTTGAAGTGAAATTGGTTGATGATGATGGTCATCGATAGTTCCAAACCCTCAAGGGTAGTAGAATGTATCTTACCATTCTGAGATCAACTAATGGCCACTTTCTGCACTACACTTGTGCGTACACTCACTCACGGATATACCTACCCCTGTGGTTAGCCAACTGAACCGATATAATGTCATGGACAATCACTGGCAAAGCCACAACCCTTGATACAGTACCATCTGGTATATTAAAGGAACCACGTACCCATAATTCGCTTTCAGCGATAGGTATATCGGTTCTATCAAGGGTGGCCTTCTTCTGTCCCATAGCCTCACCCATTGCATTGCATCATGTAGGAACTAGACCCACTGAACAACTAGGATACGCCACAAAATGACTCAGTAATTGTTTGCGGTTCAAGTTCAAATCCCTCTATCCTATTTCATCTAGGATGCAATAATTACAATTCGAAAAGTATAAGTTAGCACATGTCAATGATATAAGCACCCCAAACATCACATCTTACAATCAACCCACACACCTGTGGTGTAATCCCACTATAATCCGCTTATCTCTGTTTGCAAAATTGTTACCTCCCCTTTGAGTCCCAAGTGTCTAGAAGGTCCCAATCTGAAATTAGTAATAGCCTATGTTAATTACTATCTCACCCAAGATTTGGGTCCCATAAAGAATATTATAAGTGGTCCCTATGAATTAAATCTTAATCCTTGATAAGAAATAATGCTAGATTTGGGTCACACGGTTTGGGTCCCAAGAAAAACCTTGATGGTTTTCAAGAAAACCCTAACCTCAAAACATAACCCTAAAAACAATTAGGGTCCTAAAACCCTAAAAACAAATGATTTGGGTCCTATATTAGGTCTCAAAAAGAATATTCATATGAGGAAACCAACATCTCCAACTTAGGAATAAGACCCATATTGGGTCACAAGAGAAGAACTAACAGAACCAAAAATTTAAACTAAGGAGAAGAGGAAGCGTTATTACCTATAGTGAGCAGAGTAGAAAAATAGAGAACTAGGCACCAAAATCCCCTTCCTCACCCTTTCTCTCGTTTCTCCCTCCACTCCCACGTGTGTCTAAAAGGGGTGGGGTCCATAAAGAATGATTTAAAAATAAATAAAATAATAATTAATTAAAACTCTCCTTTACATACTACTAACAAGTCTTGATCATAGGATCTCTAGATAGTCAAGCTACTAACCACTAGGCTAACTCAATAAGTCATTAAATAAACCCTAACTCTAATACTTAAGTAAGCTTAGAAAATAACATAAAAAGATATATGTTCTAAGGTTCCAAAATTTGGGGTATTACATCCTTCCCCACTAAAAAGAAAAATTTTGTCGTCCAAATTTCACTCACTTATCACCATCTCAGGTGATGCCTTGGCATCCTGCTTTGTCAATTAGTGCATAAACTCTTGCATGTGCCTTGGTCTTCTGTCCATCTTGATTGTCTTGGTTCCCTTTCTTAGACCATTTGGGACACTCTCTGATCATGTGTCCCGACTTCTTGCACTTGAAGAAGACTTTCCCCTCTTGTTGATAGTTATAGGCATAGTGCCTCTTCCTCCCACACTTATAACACGTCACTAGTTCTTGTGGGCACTCCCCAGAATGGGCCTTCCCACACTTGGGGCAATCTTCGGCAAGTTTTTTATTGAGACCAAAATCTCTTTCTCCCTCATTAGCATCAACTTGATAGTTGTTTGGCTTGAATTTTTTCCTTTGTTCATATGCCCTGGAGCGGTTGTCCACCTTGCAACACTTCTCTACAATTAGGACATGCTTCAGCACATCACTGTAATTGGTTGATTAGTGGGTAGTGACCACAATCTTTATCTCCGGTTTCAGTCCATCCTCAAATTGATTAGTTTTCTTCTCTTCTGTGTCTACCAATCATGTTGCAAAATGAATCAGCTCCTCAAACTTTCTCTCATACTCAGCTATCAATATCGTCCCTTGTTCTAGCTATAGAGATTCCTTCTCTTTCTCCCAACGAATTAGAGCTGGATAATATTTAACATTAAATACTTCAACAAATTCATCCCAAGTCACTGGTTGAGTATCCCCCTAAGTACACGCGTCATTGTCTCCCACCAATAATAAGCATTAGCCTGCATTATGAAAGTGGCACACTCCGCCTTCAATGCATTAGTAGTCCTCATCAACCTAAACATCTTATTCATCTCCCGCAGTCATGACTACAAATAAAGGGTCAGTGGTTCCCTTAAACACAGGTGGTCGAAACTTCCTAAACTGCTCAATCACCTTCGCTAGATCATCTTGTCTCCCCTGGTAAACAATCATTCCTTAATAATCTAAGTTATCATAATATTTTCAGTTTAGCTAGTCAATCACCCCTATAGTGTCAATATATTATCTTCTAGTACAAATCTTTTACTAATGTCCCTATGCCACCAGGTTCTACTCTTAAACCTATCGTTCTGATATCATTCTGTCATAACACAACCAGATATAGGCAAAGGTACAGCCCTCACTGACAATGATCAAGTGATTTATAACATTCACCAAGAATTAGGCATATAAGAACTCATAAAAATTCA
>NW_024869191.1:0-19021 GCF_013358625.1 Macadamia integrifolia
GAAGAAAGAAGAAAAGAGCAAAAAAAATCACACAAACCAGAAATTAAAAATATAAACTAAAACATACCTGGAGATGTGGATGGACACTTTGTTGGAGGTCGCCGGAGGTCGCCGAAGGCTGTCGAAGGAGAAGGAGAAGCCGTCGAAGAAGAATCGAAGGAGGCGGCTGCTACGGCTCACCGTCGGTTAGTTTGGGGTTTTGCGATTTGGAGCGGAGACTGAGAGAGATGAAAGCACTTCGTCGGAGATCACCGGAGGTCGCTGAATGTCGCCAAGGCTGTCGGAGGAGAAGGAGAAGTCGCCGGAGAAAGGATCGTAGGACGTTGGGGCCTTGGGGGTTTGCGATTTGGAGGGCAAAGTCGCAGACTGAGAGAGAATGAGAGGCGTGATTTTTACTGATTTTGGTTTTATTTTATTTGTTTATTTATTTTTTTTATGGTAAGGGTTTTTATTTTTTATATGGTTTTTGATCCAATGCATCACATGTGCATCAGACCTTATACACCTCCCAATGAGAATATGTAATTTGGAATCTTCATCAAGCAATTTTAAAATTTGTTTAAAAAAAAAAATTGATCCAATGCATCACATGTGCATCAGACCTTATACACCTCCCAATTAGAATATGTAATTTGGAATCTTCATCAAACAA
This sequence comes from Macadamia integrifolia, assembly GCF_013358625.1. Classification (NCBI taxonomy): domain Eukaryota; kingdom Viridiplantae; phylum Streptophyta; class Magnoliopsida; order Proteales; family Proteaceae; genus Macadamia; species Macadamia integrifolia. The sequence goes on from NW_024869191.1 coordinate 653, forward strand.
TTTTAAAATTTGTTTAAAAAAAAAAAAATAGTAACCGATGATTTGGTCCGGATAAGGTAAGGTGCGTCAGCTCTTGCATTGCGGGACAGCATATTCCAACGTATGGTGTTATAAAGTTCTAATTCACGGTAACTTCATAGGAAGAAGCAGATCAAAGCGCCTGACAGACCTATTTTCAAATGTTTCCAGTAATTATGATAGATTGAAGATATACGTGGATAAAAAAAATATACGACAAGATGCGTTTAGTCGTTGCTCCTGCGGATGTGATAATGTGTTTTAAAAAAAAAAATTCGATCCAATGCATCACATGTGCATCAAAACTTATACACCTGCCAATGAGAAAATGTAATTTGGAATCTTCATCAAAACAATTTTAAATTTTACTTTAAAAATAGTGAACACATAAGGCGACCGCCTCAGGTATAAGGCGTCATAAGGCGTCGCCTTTCGTGCCTTAGCGTCTAAGGCGGTCGCCTTATGCACTTCCCATAAGTCGGTGGGCTGCCTTACAACACATGGACCGCATCAGCGCCTAGGTGCTGGTAAGGTGCCTTAAAAACTATGGTTACTTGATCTGATCACAGAATGGGGGATGAGAGAGATTGCAGGTTTCAAGAATGGGAGATTCTTGATTACCGATTGGCATTGACAGCTTGGACAGATCTGAAATTCCTCTCTGACTTCTCACAGTGCCAGTAATAGGAACAGTAAGCAATGAACGGTAAACTGACGTAAATAAAGTGAACAAAGAACCAAGAGAATTGTGGGTGGGGTGGCAATCTCTGCCCGAGCATCTCACCCACAGCTGTCTCGGCTGTTAGCAGCAATTGATTGCAATTTTCTTTATTCAAATCTGAGAAATCTGAGTACAAGAGCTCCTTTATAAATAGAGGGCAGAAACTAGCTAATAGCAGTCACATTAGAACTAGGAGTTGTACTCCTACTAGGACTAACACTAGGAACCTAGATAGACTAGGTAACTGACTAGTCAATTAACTACTAGCCACTAATGGGCTCCCTTACATAAATCAATGGCCACTAATGGGTCTTATTAACACTTAATTTGATGGGCCCATTGGGCCCTTATTTACTAAATAAAATAAATAAACAATTAAAATCACTTAAGTGGACTTAAGTGACATCGATAGCCTTTATTTGGGCTGGGCTTTCCTCCTGCGATAGCTCAGCCCAAAGTGGGGATCTACATCAAGGGTAAGGCTGCATACATTATGACCCTCCCTATACCCCACAGTGGCAGGAGCCTCGTGCATTGGGTATGCCTTTGTTTCTTGGTAATATGTGTTAAGTGGTTTTGGTTTCTGTGCTTATGTTTTGAGTGGTTTATATGTTGTTTTGTTAGTCTCAAGTAGTGGGGTGTCTTGGGTATAAGTTGATACAATTACTTAAGGTCGGTGGACCATAGTTGTAACTTGTACCTTTGGTTGTTGTAAATACATCCTCTAGTCCCACGGTTTGAGTAATTTGTTCACAACTCAACCGTGTTCAGAGTTCTGTCACAACAACTCAAGGTCCGTTGGTTCCTTCATCCCTGATCTGCTGGGTTTAATGTTCTGGCATAAACTCCACATCTATAGGCGTATATACTCCTTGGGTTTTGTATTCAAAGGTTACCCCTATTGTTTAAGTGGTCCCATAAGCGATCCAAATAGGGTTTCGGAACCTGGATCCATATCATTCTATCTGATCCAAATCTTCGTTGGTTTTTCTTGCTTGTTTTTGAAGCAAGAATAACCAAAAACCAAGATTCCAGCAAAACAATCAATTATTTGACATACTTCAACTGCTGCTTTGATGTTTGATCTCCACTTTGATGAGTTTTAATGCAATTTTTTTCTTTTTCAATCACTCATCCTATGTCATTTTGAGTTTAGATGAGATCCACTTAGGTATTGCTTAAAATCAGAGTAGGAAGAAGTTTTCTTTTAAAAGTTGGGATTTTTGTTTTTTCAAAACTTGGATAGGTAAGCCCCAAGGTGTAGGTGTTGGTTCTTGCCAACTGAGGTACCCCTTTGGGGTAAAATTGAAATTTTTGGGTATTGGCAGCCTGTGTATTGAGTGGATTGGTCCGGATTGATACTGTATTGGTTTTATACGTAAAGTTTCTAATGTATCACTTCTGAATCATATTGACATGGCTAATCTCGATTGTATCAGCTGATTGGTTCGTATTGTATCGGTACTTGATACCATGAGTGACCCATGCAATCATCCCTAAGGATGGCCACTATTTTGAAATCTATATGAAGTTTTTCTATGAATATTTGAAAATATATAACAAAAAAAAGGCACAAAATTTGTACTTCTTGGTTATTTAAATTATTCAAAAATAAAAAAGAAATGAGAAAATCTTAGTTTATTAAAAATGATTGGTGAAGTGATATGCATGATATGCAATGTATTATCTACACCTCTTAAAATGTTTTAGAAAAATTTCATCTATATAATATTTTTCATTTTGGCTAATGTCTAAAAGTAGTGGAAGTATTGGACCTCATATGTTGTGTGTGGTTGAATTATAGAACAGTATATCATTTAATATTACTATGGCACATCTATGATGTATTTGTATGATGTATGTTTTTTATCCATAGTCTATTATGATTAAAATGGCTAATTTTATATGCACTCTAGACATTCCTAGGCATGTGTGTGTATCCTAAATTTTCCATCATATCCATGCGTATCCACGATACTTCTCTTAAAAGTGGCTTACCGAAACTATCAAGTTAGTTATATCTGGGTTGAGCTTGACTTCACCATCTGATGGTTTTCAGGGATTCAGTTTTAGTGATTGACTTGCTACTGATAGACCTGAGCGGCCAATGGTTGTGTTCCTATCTTATTAGGAGAGCCCTGGCTTGGAACATCTCATCCTCTTGGGATAAAGTCTTATAATTTACTGGTTGATGATCTTGGCATTGGAGAGGCTGTGAGGAATGTTATGCATACATATTTACTAGTTTAATTTGGTTACTAGCTTCCTGAGTTCCTGGAATAGATCCAGTTTGACCTGCTGGAACCAATGAGCCATTTCAAAATCAACCACTTAATTCCAAGCCTAATTTCTTATGGGCATCATTATGTGAAGGTTTTCCTTGTTACATAAACTTCTCCATCATCCTGAGAAAACAATATAAGATTTTCAATGTCTGATTTCCTTCATCTAAAGCTGACAAGATTATTTAATTGTCATTTTCCTTTTGTACATTTTTGTGGTGTAGCTCTAACTTAATAGCGTTGTAGTTAGTTCAGTCATGTATGCTTTTTTTATTTCGTGTAGGGACACATACTGTACCAGAGTCCTGAAATTATTATCATAAGCGGAAATTAGTTGGCATTCAGAAAATAGCTAATGATACCATTGAGCTATTATAAGCTTGGATCCAAAGACCATGAATTGACAAATATTTAGAAACTTGGGAACCTTGATGTGCTGGTTGTTACTGCTTACAATTTTTTTTACATATTTATTATCTTTAATCTTTCCTTTGCCTGTGTCATATGGTTTCTCCATAGGTCTTTTACTATCTTGGTGAGCTCAATGACTCCTTATCATATGCCCTGGGGGCTGGACCACTGTTTGATGTTTCAGAGGATTCTGATTATGTTCATACACTTCTTGGTAAGAAACTGTATTTTGTCTTGAACGGTTGAACCACATGTACATTTTCGATTGTTATTGGTGCCTTTATTTGGTAACCAGGGCTTCCTATTATCCTTCCCTTCAGCTAAAGCTATAGATGAATATGCCAGTCTTAAGTGTAAAGCAGCAGAATCAAGTGAATATGCAGAAAAGGTGGATCCTAGATTGGAGGCCACCGTTGAAAGAATGCTTGATAAGTAAGTGGTTCATTTCTATTGTTTTTTTAGATGTTGCTTAACAGTGACTGTCTGTTTGCTTACTTACTCACCCTTGCTTTGTTTAGGTGCATCTCTGATGGGAAATATCAACAAGCTATGGGGATGGCTATTGAGTGCCGAAGATTGGATAAACTTGAGGAAGCGATTATTAGGAGTGATAATGTTCATGGATCTCTTTCTTATTGCATTAATATTTCTCATTCCTTTGTTAATCTCAGGGAATATCGTCGTGAGGTACATGATCTTCTCATCCTTGCCCATCTTTGCACTCCACCCCAAGAGATAGACTTGGCTATCATGTGAATAAATTTTTATTTCCATTAGAATTCATAGAGGTTTCTATTCTTACTTTTTCTATCGTTCATATGCATATTGATATAATGAGGTTGGCTTTATTAATGGACTCTATGTTAACAAAATCACAATCACTGTTTTGGGCATGCCGTAGATGTGCATCTGACACATGCCTTGCCTATACATTCAGTTTAATAAAATGCTTATTTCCTTTCCCTTCTCTTATTCGGTTCACAACTCAGTTGTCGTGTAAGAAAGAACTACAAGTGCTGCTTTCGGTTATAATAGATTGTATATTTAGAGAAACTACAAGCTGAGCTTAAATGATATTATTGAGATGTAACTAGTGCAATGCTGTGTTTTGACAGCTCCACTGGAGATTGTTCCGGAAAGAGAATGTACTAGGTTGGTTCCATTAACTATGGGTCAAGTGTTGTCAATTAGTGAACAAAGTTTCAAAGTGTAGAACTTACATACTGGTTCTTAAGTATATTTTCTTAGAAATGTCAAACCTAGTTCAGCTCTCTCTGTTCTAATGGAGCTTGTGAAGGGGGGGAAAATTGTATGATGAGTACAAGATACATGAATTTTCAGGTTGAATGAGTCAAAAGTTGAGAAATAATCAGCTTTCTTACTAGTGGGTTTTTTTTTAAATTTTTAATTAATTTATTTATTTTATTACACATACTGAATGTTTTCCTTGAATTGAAGCATTTTTTTTTTTTGCTAAGACTTTATTGGATCTTCAAAACCTTGTAATGGAGATCCTTAAGGGGGTTCATGATTTTTATTGTCAATAGCACTCTGTTCTGATGCTGTCCTGCTTGTGCTTACAGGTTCTTCGTCTCCTTGTCAATATATTCCAAAAATTGCCTTCCCCTGATTACTTGAGCATTTGCCAATGTCTAATGTTCCTGGATAAACCTGAAGAAGTCGCAGGAATATTAGAAAGACTTTTACGATCTGAAAATAAGGTATATATGCTGTTTGTTTTTTATTTATTTATAAAATATGTCCTGGTAATAGGAATTACAGCGATGCAGTTAACTGTGGTCTTGCAGGATGATGCTTTGCTAGCCTTTCAGATTGCATTTGATCTTGTAGAGAATGAGCACCAAGCTTTTCTGTTGAATGTTAGGGATCGCCTCTCCATTCCCAAATCACGATCTTCAGTGGCTGAGCAGCATGGATCAAGCGAAGCAGATTCTGCTCAAAATCTAAATGCTTCTGCTGGCGATGAAAATCGTACAAGTGCATCAGATGATGTTCAAATGACAGATGGTGCTGTTGCTCCCAATGGGGACATACATGAAACGGACCCAAATGAGGTGACTTATGCTGAAAAGTTGGCAAAGCTCAAGGGGATTTTGTCCGGGGAGACATCTATTCAGTTGACTTTGCAGTTTCTATATAGCCACAACAAGTGAGTTCATCTTAAAATGCTTGAAACTTAGGAACAACCATAGTAGTTAAATGTGGTTAAATCCAGTTGAGCTGTTAAACTTGTTTGCGGAGATAGTTAATATATTTGAATTAAAAAATAGAAAATAAAAGACCAGTCAAAGAATTGGTTGGTTTGCATGATTTGCCAGAGAACTGTAAAAACCTCTGCCAGGAAGCTGTGGTGTTGACCCTATCTTTTTCCTTGAAGGGGCGGGGTGTTCTTCGAATCAGTGAGTTGTCTGGTTTGTCCAGTTGGTCTGGATCTTAAAACTGTGGGAACAATTGCGTTGAAGTTTCTTCTGAATTTGTGTTTATAAGGTGCTTAAACTCAGATGATCGTGCTTTTACGTATAGGTCGGATCTTTTGATACTGAAGACAATAAAGCAATCAGTTGAGATGAGGAATAGTGTCTGCCACAGCGCAACAATCTATGCCAATGCTATTATGCATGCGGGAACAACCGTAGATACATTTCTTAGGGAAAATCTGGTGAGTTTATAGATTTTCTTTTGATTCCTCATTCATCCTTTGATACTGTTGCATTACCAGGGAATGTAATACTTAAGGGCGATATATAATAATCAAATTCTGTACCATGGCAGGATTGGTTGAGCAGAGCTACAAACTGGGCTAAATTCAGTGCCACTGCGGGGCTGGGTGTTATTCACAGAGGTCACCTGCAGCAAGGGAGGTCACTGATGGCACCTTACTTGCCACAGACGGGGGCTGCTGGAGGTGGTAGTCCGTACTCAGAAGGTGGTGCCCTTTATGCTCTAGGTTTAATCCATGCCAACCATGGTGAGGGTATCAAACAATTCCTTCGTGACAGCCTTCGCAGTACCAATGTTGAGGTGCTTATTCCTGAATTTAATTTGTAATTCATCTGATTCTTGGGTGTCTTGATATAAACCGGGACATTACATTCTGCATCTTTCACACATCGCAGGTTATCCAGCATGGGGCATGCTTGGGTCTTGGTTTGGCAGCTATAGGAACTGCTGATGAAGAGATCTATGATGACGTCAAGAATGTCCTTTATACTGACAGTGCTGTGGCTGGTGAAGCTGCGGGCATTAGTATGGGCTTGCTAATGGTTGGAACTGCAAGTGAGAAAGCCAGTGAGATGCTTGCATATGCACATGAAACCCAACATGAGAAAATTATCAGGTAAAGCTGAGTTTTGATATTGAATAGGCTTCCTGACATAATTATTCTTGCAGATTTAATTTTATCTGGTTATCTGAAATTCATAATATGGTGCAGGGGGTTAGCTCTTGGAATTGCCCTTACAGTATATGGTAGGGAAGAAGAGGCAGACACATTGATTGAGCAGATGACTCGGGATCAGGATCCAATTTTGCGATATGGTGGTATGTATGCATTAGCACTGGCCTACAGAGGAACAGCAAATAACAAGGCTATTCGTCAACTACTGCACTTTGCAGTGTCAGATGTAAGTGATGATGTAAGGAGGACAGCTGTACTAGCTCTTGGCTTTGTGCTTTACTCTGAACCCGAACAGGTTGGTATTTTCTATTACCTTTCGGTATTGTTGTTGCTGAAACTTTGAATTGATCCGTCATTTGGTGTAGCTGATTTGCCTAGTCTCAGTGTCAGGTATAGAGGACGTCTGGATATTTATTTTGGCAACATAGTGAAACTGGTTATGTAGAAAGGGAGAGATGGTGTGAGATTATAGGATAATGGACCCCAGTATTCATGAGGACTTCTTGACTGAGAATTGAGGCTATTCAATAGTTGGCCTGAGATGTTCATGCACTAAGCTGATTGTGCTGTTATTTGGATCTAAATCTAACAATTACACTCCTGTGCTCACCCTTTTCTATTTGGTTATTTATTGGTTTCTTTCTTTCTTCAGCTTTATCTTTCATGTGGGTGTAACAGTCTACATGAAAACCAGATTTTGTTTAACGAACTTTGCTGAATATTGAATACTCTTAATCATGTCTGTGACTCTGCTTTTGAATTTGCAGACTCCTCGCATTGTATCCCTGCTCTCTGAGTCCTACAATCCACATGTTCGATATGGTGCGGCTCTGGCAGTTGGCATTTCCTGTGCCGGTACTGGTTTGGGTGAAGCTATATCTTTGCTTGAGCCTCTTACATCAGATGTTGTGGATTTTGTTCGTCAGGGGGCCCTCATTGCAATGGCCATGGTCATGGTTCAGACGAATGAAGCCAGTGATCCCCGTGTTGGAACATTTAGGTACTTTTTTTTTGTGTGGTTTATTTGTACTTTATGCTTATAGTTTGTATTTGTAGAGCATTACTCCTTATCTGTTTTGTCTTATATTTTAGGCGACAGCTGGAGAAAATAATTCTTGATAAGCATGAGGATACCATGAGCAAGATGGGAGCTATCCTGGCTTCTGGAATTCTTGATGCTGGTGGAAGGAATGTGACAATCAGGCTGCTGTCGAAGACAAAGCATGATAAAGTTACTGCTGTTGTTGGGCTTGCTGTTTTTAGTCAGTTTTGGTATTGGTATCCCCTTATCTATTTCTTAAGCCTATCATTCTCGAGCACTGCATTCATTGGGCTCAACCAAGATTTGAAAGTTCCGAGGTTTGAATTTTTATCACATGCAAGACCTTCTCTTTTTGAGTATCCCCGACCAACTACTCTGCCCACAACAACATCGGCTGTGAAACTTCCTACTGCTGTTCTGTCCACCTCTGCGAAAGCCAAGGCTAGGGCTAAAAAAGAGGCAGAGCAGAAGGCTGGTGCTGAAAAATCATCTGGGGAGGAATCTTCTTCTGTTTCTAATGTGGGGAAAGGAAAATCATCTAGTGAGAAGGATGGGGACTCTATGCAGGTATGTGAACACACTTCTGTTCGCTTTGCCCCTGGGAGACATAATGCTTCAAACATAATTCTGCTGTTTAGAACAACACAATCTGATGATGATAAATTAGGTCACCCCTTCCTTGATCCCCCGGCTCTTATAACCAAGGTTCAAGGTATCGGGTTTCGACCCTTGGGGAGACCGAAATTTTGATCGAAACTTAAAAAAATTTCGGGGAAACCAGGGATTTTTTCCTGGTTGGGTGGAAACTTTGGTTTCGACCCCCAAAATGTGTTGTTTTCTGCACGTCCTAGTTTAGACGTTTCAAACACATTCACATAATTAGTTTCATGGAAAAAATACCTAAAGTCATACTAGTGGGATGAACCAAAGTCTTGTAATATACGTTGAGTCGTTGACTGAAAGTCTGAAACTATACTACATAAGTACATACTCTACATTATATTTAGTCTACAATCTACATAAGTACATAATATATAATGCAAAGGATCTAAAATAAATAATAGTATTACATAATTGTGAGTTATCTCTCAACACTCAACACTCAAAGTCAATTCCAAGTAGAGTGTCTTGGCGGTTCCAGTCCACAAGCTGCATACCACTGCAGATGTTGTAGCCGCTTCTCTGAATGCACTACATATGAGTTCCATGACATGTTTTGGGCCCAATTGTTTTGGTAGTTCATCACTATCCATCTATAAGATACATCATCAACGTCAACTAGGTATCCTAGTCTAGGGAATGGCTTAGTCATAGTTATAGGATGTGGATGTGGTGCACAAGGTTGGATGGATACCCAAAGATACTGTCAACAAAAGATGACCCACCACATGAACTACCCTTCTGTCCAAATGAAATAGAAGATCCACCATACTGTCCATACTCACCACCACATCCAAATGAACCGGTGCACTCGAAGGATGGCACACAAGGTTTGGGAAGATGAGATTTACCTTTTTGGTCCCAGTTTCCTTCCTTAAGTAGACTTGCTATGAATGTATAAGATCCAAGCTTAGAATGAAGATTAGATGGCACAATGGCAAAATCTAGAGTGTTTTCCCAATTTCCCACTTCATAGAGAAGAAATAAGGAGAGAGGGTCGAAATTTTGAAATAAGAAGGCTTGGTTTCCAATTTAAGAAGGTTTTATAATGGCCGACCCATTGGTCCACTCGAAAATTCCCACATTTCGGTTGAAATGTGGGTATTTTGGCTGATACTGGTCGAAACCATTGACTTTTAAAAGTCACATGGTATTTGGTCTCGGAGTCCTGGGATATTGTCGAAATGTGGGAAATTTCGATGGTCTCAGTGGAAGCCTTGAACCATGCTTATAACTCGAGAATATTATGAAGTAGAGAAAAATCCTCATACAAGTGCTAGATGCAAGTTACAAAAGCGTAAGCTGAACCAACCAACATGCAAAAATTCTGCGGCTTCTGCCTGATATATCGTATAACACATGTATTGTCATTTAGGTCCTTTACCCTGTTAGCAGTCCTATTGCTGGCTTCAATCTGTTCTTGTATGCCCTTTTATCCCTTTCGAGCCAGATAGACTAGGTAATTGCCATTGGAACTAAAAGCTGTTTCTTTTCCCCTTTCCTGCTCCTTGGTTTAGAAAGCTATTGAGATAGTACCTGTTTCACCTCGCTGTACATGGCTGGAAAACTAGCAGATCATTGAAAAATAGTATTCAAGCGCCCAGGTTAAATATAAGATGAGGTTGAACCGCTTGTTAGTGCATGACCCTTACATGGAGAGCATCTATCGTGAGAGTGATTTGACTGATTTTGGTGGGGATGCAATAAGTGGCAATTTAGCTAAATAACAATTATCCGTAATTTTCCCACCATCTGTATTTTGTTGTGGAACAGGACTTTATTGGGAAAAGCTAAACATGACCTCTTGTCAGATTGGTGGTATTCCCTCCTGGCCTGTCCATGTTAGGATCCTACACTCATCTCAATAATCAATTTTCAGTTTGTGACAAGTGCGAGTTTTGATAGTGACTTTAAAGTTTCTTAGAATTACAATACTATTTCACTGTAGTGAGATGATGTGTAATTTCTGTACTAATATAAATTCTAAAGTCTGATGCATGTCACTTCCCGAACTTGTTGATCTGAACTTGATGAGTGTTGGGTCCTATTTCGCATGGAGCGGCCCACGTCCTTCCTGGTCTGTCTGTCTAGTGGTAGATACTGAATATAACAATAAGCCCCCTTTTTGTTTGTAAATTTCATTCTTTCTTGAATTGTTGAGTCTCCTACTTTTTTTTGTTCTACACGGAAATAAAACGTACTTTCCTTACCCCCAATCCCTCCCACTTTGTAATGAATGACCACAAATTAGATATAAGAGAATAAATTGGTTGAGAAAAAGTTGGTCTCATTTGACTTTTGTACTCAAATCTCAGATTCTTTGGCAGTACTGAATCTGGTGTGTACTATCTGCTCAGTTGCATATGATTGGTAGAAACTGACCGCATTCATTAATGGACACTTGGTTACTCTGGTATATGCAGGTTGATAGCGCATTGGAAAAGAAGGCAGAATCCGAACCATCTTTTGAAACTTTGATAAACCCTGCCAGGGTTGTCCCCACCCAAGAAAAGTTCATTAAGTTTTTGGAGGAAAGCAGATATGTGCCTGTGAAGTTGGCTCCTTCAGGGTTCGTTCTATTGAAGGACCTACGACCAACTGAGCCAGAGGTACTCTCTTTAACGGATACACCATCTTCTGTGGCCTCATCTGCTGGAGGGTCAGCAACTGCTCAACAGGGATCAGGATCTGCTATGGCAGTTGACGAGGAGCCTCAGCCTCCTCAGCCATTCGAGTACACCTCATGATTGCGGTCTTCGTTTAAGTTTATTTGGGGAGTGAGACTTGTTTTTTACGCAAACGAGGTGGTGCTTTATGTGGACAATGGAGAAACATTTGAGCAATCACTCTTTACTGGGCATTGTGATATGAGGGGGATGTTCCCTTTCGCCTCTGGTGAGTTAGTGGGCGATTTCATAAGCTTCTCCTGTGAAGCTGCTGCTGTCTGTTTCCCCTCAATTGAATGAAGTGATGCATCAGGGGAGCAGTGCAATGATTCTGAGATCGGATTCAACCAACTGTAACAGAGAAAATTGTTTATTTCCAAAATACCGATATTGAACGAGGACAAGGGTGCAATAGCAACCTTTTCTTTTTTTGTAGGTTGTCTTGTCTTCCTGAGTTAAAAACAACCAAAAACTCACTGAGCCGTCTTATTTGCTTTCATGAAGTTTTGAAATCAATCATAATTCCTTAGGGTGTCGTGTATTTCCATTTGGTTTTTGCGAGTATCTGTGATATCTTATTACCCATCTGTGGATTGCTCAGATGGTTAGGGCAAATTGAGGATTGTGTGGATAGGCGTATGGTCTTAGGTCCGATTTCTCATCTATGCATCTGCGATTTAAGTGAAGATTATGGCGGTGGTTTGTTGTGTTAGTCTCCCTAAGGATTAATCAAGGTGCGCGTAAGCTAGTCCAGACACCTTGGTTAACAAAAGAAAAAGAATCTGTGATATCTTATTTTTGTTTTTGGAAGTTTAGCTAGACCGTATAGTCGGAGATCCCATGTCCCCCTTCAAGTGGTCCTGATGATGCCATGCGGTGAATTACTGATGCCTGTATGGATCGCAGTGGATTGGATGGATTTGCCCTTACTTTTAAGCCTCTTTAACCTACCCATTTGGGGCCGAATTTGCCAATGTATTCAAGTTTAATATGTCTCCCAAACTCCTCTAGCGTGGACTCACTTTCACCACGAGAAATCCATCTTATTTTTCTGAAGTCCTTCACAGGTGGAATCTGTAAAAGCCAGATTCTTTGCTTTCTGCTTCACATGAATCCTGACCAACTTTCTTCTAAACTTAACTCTTCCTTCCAAGACAAGTAAGCTTATAAGATATTGGACTCTTGGAAATTTTGAGTTCAATTTTGAGATCAGATGAGACACTTTAAGGTGATAGGGACACTTTTAACTTGCCACGTGTATGTCCTTATCCATTTCAGATTTGAAACCCTTCACCATTCGATTAGGGAGGGGGGGGGGGCATATGATCTGGCTGGCCACGTTTACTACCATGCCTTGTTTATTGAACCGGTCAATTTACTATTTTGCTGATCGAGTCTTCTTTCATTCAAGGGAAAGAGAGAATCTCTTAATCCATGGGTTCGTTGGATATGATTCTAAGAATAATATGAAGGTCATTTCGGACTTGGTAGAATAAGGGGACATTAGGAATGATCGCATAGGGCAATGGCTAGATTCTCTTCACCCACGAGGAAGAAAAAAAACTTTAGACAATATTTTTCAAAGAGAAATAAATAAAACTTTAGCCAATATTTTTCAAAGAGAAAGAAATAGATACAGTTGACTAGTTATTGATGAGGTCTCTAGGATCTAATCATTCATTTATATAGAAAGTTTTCCTTCACTCATGATCTGATGATATTGAAAGTAAGGAATCCCTTCACCATGGGTGGGGAAAAACTCGGTCCTTCAATTCCTTTATCATTCATTTTTCTCCTCTATCTGTTGTCCTATGAGTTGGATTTGTAAGCAATTAACTGCATTTTTGCTAGAGAAAATTAGAGGAAGCTGATTGCCGGTGTCCCTTCGATAATAACCACTTCAAATATATTGATCCTTATTTACCACAAAAATTAAAACTTGGTCATAGTCATTGATTAAAAAAATGAGGTTTTACTAGCTGTTTCCATTTTAATCCTTGATTTGGACATATAAATTCTTAGGGAACACCTATTTTTATTTAATTAATTAACAATGGCTGTGAGTTTTAAATCTGGGTCGATAATCAGATACTTCTGCTGATCTGCACAAGATTTTGAGCTACTTGCTGTGAAGAGGGGGAGATATAAGGAGGGAAACACATAAGGTTGAGGTTAGGTTTAATTAGAAACTACATGAGTAGACCCGAGGGCATATTCAGTGCATGAGGCTCCTGCGATTATAGGCTGTGAGGAGGTTTCCTTTTGGCTAAGGAACCTGTAGGTTGTACGCCAGCCATACGTAGCTTGAACTGTGATTAAGGGTGTCAATCGGTTTGGTTTCGGTTCGGTTCCAAATGATGATAAGATGGACCATAACCGAACCGAGAACCGACTTGGTTCCATATTTAGATACTCAAACCGATTCAATTCGGCTCTGTTCGATTTCAGTTCCAATTCGGTTCTGATATGCAGTTTTAATTTGGTTTTATACCTCGGTTTTAATTCGGTTATGAAAAACGGTTCCACTTTTGAACCATGACTGTGATGGACCAAAGGCCATAATGGGCACAATTTATGGGCCTTATGGCCATTGCTAACTCCAAAATTATCTTAGCTTGTAAATATGTGATGATAAATTGCAAAGAACACTCACCACATAAATAAAAAAGAGCTTGCAAAAAACACTCTTGAATGATAAGATCAATTCGGTTTCGATTTCAGTTCGAACTGATGGTTTTGACACCCTAAACCAAAATCAAGCCGAACTGAATAGCATACTCACACATTCAAACTGAATTTGAACCGAATAAATTCGGTTCGATTCGGTTTTGATTTTGGCATTCGGTTTTGATTTTGGTATTCGGTTTTGATTTGAAATTGACACCATTAACTGTGATGGCCACAATGATTAGCTATTGCCGATTCCCAAGATGCCTTTGGTTGAATGTTCACACCTAATCCATCGTTTGCACTTCCTACATTCACTCCCAAAAATTAAAAAGGAAAAACAGGAATTGTCACCTCTCGGTCTGATGTAGTCAGCCTCATGGTGTGCCTAACTCTCGAGTTTGTTGTCTCCACAGCTTTCCCCTTTGTGAGCTGCTCTTCAAAAAGGCCTTAGAGTGCCGATCTTTGCTTGGGCCGGCTCTGCGGCTCTCCCCTGGCTTTCCATTGGTTTATTTGTGTTTCGTCATTGTCTGCAAGTCCTAAGGAGTAGTGAAACTTTGAGGCCTATAGCCAAACCCACGCCCTTTCTTTATAGAGTTGTGCAGCGAAGAACCTCACGCCTTTTCTTCTCCATTAGAGCTATAGGCCACCGGCCTTCGGCCTCCAATCGCTTCTTGTTCCTTGGAAATTGGATCATGGGAGGGACCATTTGCATGGACAATGAAAAGGTGAAGGCCATAGAGGAATGGGATCCCCCATCAAAGGTATATGAGTTAAGATCTTTTCTTGGCCTGATAAACTTCTATCGTAAGCTCATCCAAGGCTTTTCGGGTTGGGCTGCACGTTTGACTAATCTCCTGAAGAAGAACCAACCATGGCATTGGACGAGAGAATATCAATAGGTCTTTGAGGACTTAAAGGGAGACATCATGGTTGATCTGGTGCTGGCCTTGCCGGATCCTGGTAAGCCGTTCGAGGTACATACCAATGCTTCAGACTATGCCATTAGTGGAGTTCTTATGCAAGAGGGACACCCAACAACCTATGAGAGCCGTAAGCTCAATGACACCGAGCAGAATTACACAGTACAAGAAAAGGAGATGACCACAATAGTGCACTGTCTACACACTACATAATTCATAATGTGTGCAACCTTACCCCGCTTCGTGGAGAAGTTGTTTCCCCAACGAACCCACAACCTCTAGCTAAATCGCAATGGAACAACCTTATCATTGCGTTGAAATCCCCCCTCAACTACACGAATCAACCATCGTACTTACATTTGGGCTTTATCTTGTAATTGAACAGGATATGTTTTAACTCTCTAGGTTTATATATTCATCTGGACAGATTTTTCCTAAGGTCATGGTGAATGGAACCGTGGCCCATCGCGACCATGTAAAGTAGGGACTAGGGGGGAAGAGAGGTGGGGAGTGATGGGGGTCACTTATAGACCATTCCAACATTCAGCAAACGATAAAGGAAAACTTTGTACTTCTCATCTTTCTTCAAGGTCTTAAAACTTGAAACCGGACATGGAATCCGGCCTCCATTGGTTGTCGAAATAAAAAATAAGAATGTAAAGAAGAAACAATTGTGATTTTTACATGGAAGAAAGAATGCTACCCGATAGCATGTACTTACGCCAAGACACAGCGGGTGAGAAAAAACTGCACTACCTCGCGTTGAAGATGTTCACACGCTCCCTCCCATTGGCTGCGGGCGTTGGTGTGTACTTGCACTATTGAGTAGTGTTCTCTCGGCCTTTTAAAATTAGAACCAGGTGGAATCAATTGGTTTGACCTAATCAAGAATCAATGAGGTACCCATTGTGAGGGGTTTTATGGCTATTTTTATGTTTTTCACTCACTATTCACTCTCTTTAGCCAAATATACTCATTAAAAATGGGTCATATATTTTGTCAGATGATCGCTGTCTGTTTGAGTGGCCATTGCGGTAACATGTAGGCCAATGGGGGGGGGGGGGCATGCGGTCATTTTGCACCTGTTTGTGTTTGGACGTAGAGACACACAAGCTGATAGGGTTCTTTTCTCCTATTTTGTCTGATATTATTATGGGCTGGAGAACGTTGCTTGGTCGCATTGCCCTTACACCAATGCTTGGCCAATAAGAGAGCATGTAGTGGTATCAACATGAATGGGGGGTTTTTTTTTGAACAATAATTTTTCTTTCCTTGTGTGTAGTTGCAGGGGGCACGTGACCATGTAGCTTTATTTTCCCTTATTATTATAGATTATAAGAGAAAAGTTTTCCTTAATTTGTAGAATGATTTACCCTCTCAATATCATCCCAAAGCCACCATCAAGGGATCCCCTTTCACTGTGGCTTAAGATAAACTTAGTTCTAAATTTTATATGCACTAAAAAAATACTTTCCTCTGCTTTAATTAAGTGATATCTTTGGTCTTTTGACTGATTACGAATCATAATCGTACCATCTAATCATTAGTTAATCATTTTGGTCTTTGTCTCATAAAGGTAGAACCAATTAGGATCTGTCCTGATTAACAGAACCGTCCCAATTTATATAAAGCCAATTCTATCCCTTTTCTTTTTATTTGATTGATATATATTTTGGGCTCTGGCATAGGACACACCACCCGCTGGCCAATGGGAATATGTGTAAGAGCATAATTATCACAAAATGGGTCATCTTGGTCTTTTCGCGTCCACATTCTGTGTGTTTTCTATGTCAGAAAGCTACCAATTTACATATGGGCATGAAAAGACTACACAACCCGTCCCCCTATACTGAAGATGTCTCCATGCGGCCTCCAATTGGTCTGTATGCTGGTATAATGGCTATGCAAGCGGATTGCATTCCTTGCCTATTTTTTTTAGGGTAATTTATAGCGCCACCCCCTGGAGAATGTCAATATTATAGAAACACCCCCTATCTTTCACCAAATTAGACTCAGGCCCCCCACTGTCAGCCACTGTTAAGGAATATATCTTATATGCTGATGTTAGCTACTATATTTAATTTTAAATACCAAAATACCCTTACCAAATATGAAGTACCTAAAATACCCATGTAATAAGTTCCTCTTTCTTCTTTATTACTACTCTGCAATGGCGGATTCTGGAGCTTAGTACAACTTCCTGAAACCTCTTCCAAAAATCGGTAATGGAAAACCACCAATGGTTTGGATGGTTGCTTGTCACTACTATTTGCAAATGTTCCACATTTCACAAGCCCTCGGTGGTCACCAGAATGCCCACATGCGAGAAAGAGCTGCAACTCGCCGCAGCTACATTACAGAGCGGTTAGGTTCTCTTCGTACTGGTCCATCTTCAAACCCTCCAGCTTAATATCTGGATCAGTACTGGCTTGACCCACGTGGGCTCCACTTTGGTTCGTCTTCTTCTCCCTCGTTTCCTCTCCAGGGCCAGGCAAGCTCCACTGTTGAGCAACTCTTCCAGGCCAGAGTGAATGAAGACGACCTTGACCTAACCCTTCATTTATAGTTCCTTGGTTTTTTTTAACTCTTCTATTATAGATTCAAGAGGAATATTTAGAGTTTAATTTCTTCTCGAAAGTGTTTATAGAGTATGCCTTTCTGATCTTCAATATGTGTTTAATGTTTATGGGATGTTTAAGTTTCCTGTATAGATTTTCAATACCCACTGAGATAGATTTTCTATTAATGTTTTGAACATGAATGATGGACCAAAGCTCTCTCTCTCTCTTGTGTATGAAGATTCACCAATAGTTTATAGTTGCCGACGAGTTGTGGAAGCAGCAATGTGTGGGTTTTTTTTTTTTTTTTTTTATTTTTTTTTTTTTTTATTCAGTGTATATTGATCTAAGATGTTTGCATAGAAATCAGTAATGATGGTGAATGTTTCCATTAGGGACTCAAAAGTTAAAACACATTATGAAGATCTCCCATGCCCTTCCATTTCTCTCCTGATCCTCCGCTGAAACTACGGCTTCCACCAGACCAGTTAAGGTTCTGTTCTGAAGCTCTCTCTCATCTCAAGGAGAAGCGCCGGATGCCAGAAAAAATTACTCAGGAGTTTGAGCTCTTGCTAGTACGGATAAAACCATATGTATTTCACCACAAGTAATTTACTCTTGTTCTAAAATTTGTTATGTAGCACTAGTTCAATCAACAGATAGAGATGAAGAGGAATTGAGTTTTTTTTTTTTTTTGGTAGAAAGAGAAATTGAGTTAAAATATAAGTTTTAGTGAATAGGATATAACAGTCATTTCAACTCTTCACTTAACAGTGACTGACAGTAAGGGGTCTGAATCTAATTTGATGAAACAGAGAGGGTGTTTTTATAATTGTGGCAGTTCTTTAGGGGATAACGTTGTAAATTACCTTTTTTTTATCCACTGTCATCCTAGATCAGAGAGTGTAAAACACGTGGCTAATTATGTCAGATCCATCTATGGATTATATAATAACCAGGACGCTCCCTTAGGAACATAACCCTGGCATAGTTTTTTTTTTTT
>NW_024869191.1:19041-31818 GCF_013358625.1 Macadamia integrifolia
GGGGGTGGGTTGGGGGGGTGGGTTGGGGTAAGAAAAAATTCATCCTTTGATTCATGAATTAGGAGAAAGAGCGTTGCTGGCCTGTGAGAAAATTAAATAGGAGGTGCTGAAAGGTGATTAATATCTACTTCAATCAATATAACAGGCTCCCCTTCTTTCTCTCTCTCTCTCTCTCTCTCTCTCTCTCTCTCTCTCTCTCTCTCTCTCTCTCTCTCGTGAGCCAGCTCAAAAGGAAACCCTATAAAATGATAATCTCACCATCCCCTCCATCTAATACTCAGAAGTTTTCAAAAGCATGCATGGATGTGGGTAAGCTTCTGTGTATGGTTTTCCACTTCAAAGAACAAACTCTCAGATATGTTCCTTCTTTGCTGTTCTCTTTCCTGCTCCTAGGTAAAGAGAAAGAGAGGAACAAATCTATATATTTCTGCTCTGCAAACCCGTAAATGATAGCAAAAGTATGAATTTTTGAAGTCTTAATATTTTTGTCTAGATTCACAAACCTTCCATTTACTCTGTAAATTCATCTTCTCCTGATAGCTTATTAGGGGACCCAGCAAATTCTGTAATTTGAAAGAAGAATTTTGTCCCATATGGTTTGAGATTCGATTCACTCAGGTTTACCTCTTCAAGTCAACACCACAGCTATATATATATAGCAATGGACGACAAGGAAGAAGAAAACTACCCAGTAAGCTCACTCCATTCACTCTTTTCTCTATTTTCTCTCTCTCTCTCTCTCTCTCTCTGGGTATTTCTATTTCTGTGGCCATGTTTCACTTGGAACCTCAATTTTTGCAGGTGGGTTTCCCTGCTAGCTTCACATCCTCGGATTACGACCATCATCATCATCATCATCAACAGCAGCAGCAACTTCTCAGGCCAGGCATCACCGGAGAGAATTCCAATGCTGGAATGGTAGACTATATGTTGAGCAATTCACCGATTTCGGATAGACTGAGCTTCGCCGACGTGATGCAATTCGCCGATTTTGGACCCAAGTTGGCCTTAAACCAGACCAAGGTCTCAGATGAAGAGAATGGACTCGACCCAGTTTACTTCCTCAAGTTCCCAGTTTTGAGTGAAAAATTGCAGGACCAGAGTCTTTTGATACCCCCACCGGCTATAATTGATGATAAATTTCAAAGTGGTATTGGTATAGAAAGTAAGACAATAGTGGCTGAAGAGGAGGAAAGAGAGGAAGAAGAAGAAGAAGAAGGCAGGGTTTCTGAGAACACATCGGTACGGCGGCTCCGTATGCTTGGAGGAACCCTTCAAAAGAACCCTAGTGGTGAGGCCAAGGCCCGGCGAAAACGATCGAGAACTATCAAGACTAGTGAAGAGGTTCAGAGCCAAAGGATGACTCATATTGCAGTGGAACGCAATAGAAGGAAGCAGATGAATGAGCACCTTAGAGTCTTGAGGTCTCTCATGCCTGGTTCTTATGTTCAAAGGGTACTAATTAATTTCTTCCACTATCCTATCTTAATTTGTTTCCTCCTTTGTGGTTCTTT
Source organism: Macadamia integrifolia (assembly GCF_013358625.1). NCBI lineage: Eukaryota > Viridiplantae > Streptophyta > Magnoliopsida > Proteales > Proteaceae > Macadamia > Macadamia integrifolia. Next base: position 20,556 of record NW_024869191.1, read on the forward strand.
TATTCAGGCTTTATGTACTAGAATTAGGGATTCTTCCTCGATGGATTTTCTCCATCCTCAAAGGCACACTAGAGTTGACGTGCAGCTCTGATATTACTTATTGGGACTTCGGTAGAACTCACCCTTAAAAGTTAGCGATTATGGAGAATGCCCAAGTCCTTATAACTCTTCACATCGGACTACTCACATCCGATAAAACCCTGATATCACTTGTTAGATTTGCATTAGATCTAAGAATTTGCTATCTATACAGGGAGATCAAGCATCAATTATTGGTGGTGCAATAGAGTTTGTGAGAGAATTGGAACAACTACTTCAATGCTTAGAGTCTCAGAAGCGGCGAAGACTCTACGGTAGCAGCAGTGAGCCGCCACGACCAGTGGGAGAGTCTCCACTTCCAATTGCACAGCCTCAGCAATCATCATTCTTTCCTCCTATGTTACTTCCTAATGATCAAATCAAGCTTGCAGACTTTGATACTGGATTTCGCGAAGAAACAGCAGAGAATAAATCCTACTTAGCTGATGTTGAAGTAAAGCTCTTAGGCTTTGATGCCATGATTAAGATCCTTTCTCGAAGAAGACAAGGTCAGCTCCTTGAGACAATAGCAGCTCTTGAAGATTTGCAGTTTGATATCCTTCACACCAACATCACCACCATTGAACAAACAGTTCTCTATTCCTTTAATGTCAAGGTAACATCAAACCTTCACTAACAATTTAAATCTCAAGATGCTCAAATTAAGTTTAAATGTTAAATGTTATCTACAGATTTCGAGCGAATCAAGGTTTACAGCAGATGATATCGCGAATTCAGTCCAACAGATATTCATCCATGCAAGCACCATCATATGATCCACTAGGTCATAATGAAGCAACCTTACTGTTAGGCCGAGGTCTACTCTTAATCACATATAGGAAATGATCAGATATTTAGTTTTTAGTAAGCCCTTTGTGCAGTCACTATAGTAGTGTTTTGTATATCCAAGATAATGGAGAAACAGCTTTTGTTATCTTCTTGTGAGATTTCTTGGTGGAGAAGAGAGAAGGGTGTGGAAGAGGAAGTGTGGGGGAGGGTACAGGAGACAAGCTCTGGGAATGGTGTAGTCTGTGATTTAAAATGTTTGTGCATGTATCATGTAAGTGAGATTGTGAGGGTTGTGGAAGGTCAACGTGCCAGTACTGTCTTGATGTAAGTTGACTTGTCAGAAATTTCATCTTTGTTGGTTATCGGCTGCTGATCAATGTATTTGTAGAGCAGATGATGGGGACTACTAGAATAAGGCCATGGCTGGATGGAAGCCTGGACCCTGGGCTAGTGGGTTGCCCTAGATCTGCATGCCCTCATTTAAGGGTGTTGATTGGTTGATTTGGTTTGATTTGATTTTAATGATTATGATTTGAGAATGAGTGAATCGAAACCAACTCAATAATAAAAAAATTGATTTCTATTTCAGTTCGATTTGTTTTTGATTTCTTATAATTTCTCTTATTTATTCGATTTCAGTTCAATTTACCATGTATATGTTTACATCATTATGGAAAGAAGTAGAGGTTTTAACGATTTTCAGATTGGTTTCGGCTTCGATTCTATTTCTATGCTTGGTTTGGTTTCAATGTGGTATGATTTAAGTTTCACAATTTCCCAATCCATTACTGATATCCAATAATCTTCAGTTTTGGTCAGGCTAGTTTTGGACATTTTGGTCTGGTTTTGCCGGCTTGGCTAGGGTTGACACCCCTACCCTCATTTTGTATACAAAGGCAGCTCAATTGGTAATTAAGGATCAGTCAAAGGATAAGGACAGCCCCTCTGGCAAGAACCTAGGAATCACAAACTCCTAAAATGGGTCGGTCTGATGGATGTGCCCAATCAATGGACTGGTTGGACCACTGGATGAGGATGTTGGATCTTTGTGAACAACAGTCCATGTTTCTGGTGGCAGGGTTGACCCTACACACCCTACTGACCCAGTTGACTTCTTGTCCTATACAACGGTACTAAACAAACAAACAATAATTTTTGGTGCCACCATTGGATCTGCAATATAAACCATACAGTTAGCTGTACCATATATTTTGACTGCAGTGATCGTGCAGTTCTAACCTATTGGTTCTGTAATGAAATGTCAAAGAGTTATGTGAAGGCATTCACCAAAAAATTCTGAATTGGCCCACTTTAACTTATCCTTTCAGGAGCAAAGGGAAATAGAGCTACTCAAATATTATATTTTCATTAAAAAAAAAAAAACGATAGAATGGTCCTTGATCACGGCTAATGGGAGGGCAAACAAAGGCATCGATCAATGTGCAGTTCAAGAGGCAGGGCAGTTTTTTCTTATTCGACTGTATCTAGGTGTAGAGGACGCAACTAGAGAATGTTCTTTTTCCCATAAAGAAAAACCTATAATTTCGATTTTGCGAAAGTTAGATTTAATCATCTTGTAGACTTAGGGTATTCAAAACCTAATTATACAAAAAAGGCTTAGTGTTATCTGATGATCCACAGATATAGATTCTCCTACGAAATGTAACTCTTGAACAAATCAGCAGCCACAAGTATAACTGCAGCAGCCTTGCATAGATCACAATAAGACAATCTTCAAATCACAGAACCGGAGAGAAAGATATCTCTCTATGTGCAATCTCTCTTGCAATTTTACTATAAAGAAAAAATTCAAAAAAAAATTGAATTCGAGGAGAAAGACACATAAAAAATCATTGTGTTATCATACTTTTTTATCTTTAATGTTTCTTGTACTAGTTTTTTCTTTTCTTTTCTTTTCTTAGTGACCAAACATGGCTTAAAATTTTTTAATCTAATAAATTTATATGTTGTTAGAAATGCTAAGAAGTGGGATCAACATTATTTTTAAGATAAAATATTTTCACTTATAACAATTATGCATCCAAGTAAATAGTTTTTTTTACATCTAAGTCTTTTCACTTCTCTACCCAAAAAAAAAAGTTTTTTCACTTTAAAATATTGCATATAATAGATCTATGGGCACGGGATTTGTTACTGTCACCACCCTAGTCTGTTGGAACATCAGAAAATCTGAACCCTTGATAGATAACATTTTTCAATTTTTTTTTTTAAATGACCATTAATTATTATAACCTCTTATAAAAATTTACTGAGCATGCTATTAGTATCAGAATATCATCCAATTTTGAATAGATGATCTCTCTATCAATATTCAACATGTATGTGGACTGGTCATTCCTTGTCAAGCATATCTTTCGTTCATAAATAAATACTATAGATCCAGTCCATTGATATATAATCTATCAGCATCACTTGTTTGTACTCCAAAACCCACAACACTTAAAAGCAACGATAAGATCCTCTTAGGTCTGTGGACCAATCATAAATTATTATTGAGACTCTTATTCTAAAACAATTGTCAGTAATTCATTCAAGAATTGCATATGACTTAGTACTCCTACATCATACCACTATATAAGTGTATGTACTCATGTTTCGTGGTTAATATTTTCTTAGATTACTTTACCCTTATTGTTTACTTAAAGTCCTCTTTATCTTTTTATTTTCCTTATTTTTTTGGTGCCCTTTGTTTTTCCTTTTAATAATTAAATATTTTCAAAAAATTTAGTTTCTTTATTGGTGTGAATCTCACGCCTCCTTTTACCAAAAAAAAAAATCTCACATTTCTTTTTTTTACACTTTCGTTTTCCTTTTCAACCACTTGTACAATGTGCATTGGTATGAGGATTTAACATTGTTGCCTCTTCTTATTTTTCCTCTTATAATTTGCTATTGGGTCTTGGTTTGATTGTTCATTTACTGTGGTCTGCTCGTTGCCTATATTTGCAGGCAAGTATTTAAGATTTTCTTTTTCTATTAAATATTGATATTTATTCAGAGATTGGGAATTGCAGGAAAGAAGTCAATGTCTCCAATTATTTCCAGTAGTATGATGTGATTCATCAGCTCATTTTAATTTGACATCCCGAGTGACAAGGAGTGGTTTCTTAGAGGTACTTTTACTTTTGGGTTGTATTATTATAAGGAGAATGTTGTTTCTCAATATTTATTTTCTTTGTGTCTTATGCTTTTGCACATTGTACAAATCTGATAAAATTCAAATATTCAGCTTCGAGAGGAGGCTGCTTTGACACTTAATTGGATGGATAAATGTAGAGACAGTGGATTTGAAGAAGTTTTTGTAAAAACACAACCCTAAAACGATGCAAAAGATAATGGAAAAAATAAAACAAACAATACACATGGATTTTACTATGTTCGACAAGGTTGCCTATGTCCCCGGTGAGATGAGATCCTGCTTTACTATCAATGGAGAATAGGGTTACAGTGCTTGTCCTCACACCTCTCAGTATTGCTTGCATTACAGATAAAGAAACTCTCGCTACAAATATATAGCAAAAAAACCCAAATCCAGAAAGTATACAAATGCCCTCAAATAAAAAATTCGAGCGAGGTGCTGCGCCCCCTACACCCCCTGCTATGTAGGGACCGCCATCTTACCTGCCTAGGTGCTGCACCAATACTCCCTGGATTAAATTGCGACGGAATACAAGACATCGTACACCAACAGTTTTCATGACCAAGATTGATTTGCCTGCTAAATATGATTATTACATAAGGTGTGTTTTCATTCTTTTTCTAAACAAGCTTTTAATTATAATTATGTTTAAGCTTGTGCTTGCGCAGTAGTTTCTTCAATCAGAACAAACCCTTGCTTTCTTGATATGATGCTGGATGCCATTTGTCATTATGAAGTCATGGCTGGGTTAGGGTTTATTGATCTTTTAGTTGGCAATTAGGTGAAATCTGAACTTTGATTCTTTTGTTGAGTTGGAACATAAGGTTTGGGTCTCAAATTGTTGGGCCTATGCTAACATTTATATTTATTATGGAATGCAGAAGTGATGAACTTCTTCTGTAATTCTTCCTCTTTTCTCTCTCTCTCTCTCTCTCTTCGCCATTCTTTTGATTTTCATTGTTTTGCCCCTATGAATTTAAAAAATAAAATAAATAATAAATATAAAAAAAATCAAAGAATGTGTGTAAATATGACGAGTAATCCTTTGGTTCCTGTTTCTGAATTAATTGTGACTGACAAATCTTTACCAATCTCTGAATTCCCTCAGATTTTTGAACTTAAACCATTTTTCTTCAGTCGTTCTTAATGTTCAAAGATCAAACTTTTTTTAATGGATTTTGATTTGTGACCTATTGAGGTGAGGGGAAAAACCCTAGCTTTTATGTATTTCTCATGGTGGCTAGATGATTATAGCCCTTTTTGGGTAATATACGCTATTATGATTTTCATTTTCAATAGGCTGAAAGTTTTCCATGAATGATAGCTACTGATTTGGATTCCACCCCCCACCCCTCTTTTTTTTTTTTTTTTTTTTGGGGGGTGGGGGGGGTGGGGGCAGGTGTGTGTGTGTGTGGATTAGATTCAATTCATTCAAATTTGTTCATGTTACTTTTCTTTCTCATACAGTGATGAATTATGAAATTTTCACATATCAGAATTCATTTTGCTGAGCACATATTATTTATCCTTACATTCCATATCCAATCTTGCAATCAGATTATGATGCTACAGGATTGATCTTAGCTATGTTTTTAACAAAAATCAGATTTGAATGTGGCGGTATTATCGGGTTGGGTCTAATGGGATCTGCTAAAATACAGATCCAGGACGCAGCTGCAGATCCAATGGCTTTCTCTGTGATCATACTGTCCGAGTTGCCTTGGACACATATCAATCTCTGGATGTAGCACTACACTTCACTGCTTAGTGTTTATATAAGTGAGACAGAGTAAGTCAAGCGAGTTTAATCAAATGAGTGGGTTCATGAGTTTCGGCACAACCAGTTGCACTATTTGTTCTTGGGGGATCTTGGAAGTCATGCTTGTAAAGTATTGCACTAATTTCACTTTGGTTTTTCCTTTTGACTTTTGAGAATTCATGCAGATTTCGTCTCCTTAGCTTCGTCGGGTGCATTGTTTTTTTGGTCGAAGCCTGCACTGTTATGTTTTTTTTTTTTAGCCTCAACATTATGTTCTACAACTACTGTGAGTCTCATACTTTGGTTTCCTCTTTCTTTGATCACGGGTTTTATAATTTAAATACGGGTCTTTATCTTAATTGGTAGAGTACTTGTTGTGTGGGAGATAGTTCCACACCTCAAGAGATGGTGGTTCGAATCCACTAAGCCCCTCATTTATAATTTCATTTTAACCTCAACGGTAGTGTTATGGGAATATCTTTGTTTATAAATATGAAAAACGAAATAGTTTTTTAAATAAATTCTGTAGGAGGGGAAGTGGTTGGCTTTTTGTAATTTTTCCACGATGTTAACAGATGAGTTAGACCAAGTTAGTTTAGCACTTGGACAAGTTAGAAACTTGATTAAAGTGACAAAGTTTGGTCGAAATAATATTAAGTTTGAGTCGAGTCTCTCAGTCCTAGGTAAATAGTAACTAAATCACTTACACTCTCTCTCTCTCTCTTAGAATAGCATTTAACCATTGATGTTGTAATTATCTATCATTATTTGAAATTTAAAAATTAATATTTAATAAATATCTTAAATTACTAATCGCTTAAATGGATATCATATATGATTAAAAATCATTTAGTTTGATGTAGACATTTTGTTTTATCTCTCTCTCTCTCTCTCTCTCTCACACACACACACATGCACATGGGACATCCTTTTTGCCCACATTTTTTTTTTTTTTGACAAGTTATATTTAAATGAACTTTGGTAGAGATTTGTGGATTTTGAGAGAAGAAAAGAGGATATAAGAGGGCAAGTTTGTGGCACAATGGTTAAATTGCACTATTGCAACATGTTGGTCACATGTTCAAAACCTGGAAACAGTCTCTTCTGCAAGCAAGGGGTAAGGCCGTGTACAACTTACCCCTCCCAGACCTCACAGTAGTGGGAGCCTTGTGCACTAGGCTGTTAGAAGTGGTTATTTGTTCTTAAGTTCCTTAGTTTACTCATTTGTTATTACGATACAATATGATGGGATCTATTGAATTTCTTAGTAATTAAATATTAACTTTGATATTTACAATCAAGTATTTCAGGTTTTTAATCACATTTTCATCATACTTTCACCATTTTTTTGTTTTCATATACTAGAGTTAGTATATATGGGATGGCAGAGCTTCTTGATTGAGTTCCTTAATCAATTTTATTGTTGTCATCCTACTCTCTCTCTCTCTCTCAAAACGTAAACCAACATATATACTTTAGATTAATTTTGGATAATTTTTGCCCTACGTGCATTTGCACGTATAATTTTTACTAGTATATATATATATATATACTTATGTCTACTCACACTTCTGCCTGGAATCACCGTTGCTGACTCTTGAGAACACACAATGTAAGAACCGGATGAACAAAATGCCTAGTTTTGTCACTCGTTGTAAACAATTTTAGTTATAAACATAAATAAAGAGAAAACCGATCGCATATTATTAACATCATGAGAATTAATTATTATACAATTAATAAATTTGGTTTGAGGGACCCACATAATTCAGCACTCAATCTATGAAATCAATAAGAATATTAGGGCGTATGATATGCGTCATCACGCGTATTTTTATAATATTTAAAAAAAAATTTAACAAAAACATTGATTACAAAAATGAATATGAGAAGGTGGAGAGTACCCTACTTGATTAGAGAACTCTCTTCCTTAATCCTAAACCTTAAACATTTAGCCTATTGGAGGCTCATTTTTTAGGTTAGAACAATACTTCCATTTTTTTAAATCTTTTCACTTTGAAGTAATAATGACCTAGTAGGACATTAAAACTGGTATGCATACAGGGATTGGAGTTCAAAATAATATTAAAATTTTGATATAAAAAATATACACAATAGCAATACAATGCATGTTCAAACAGATTTCTGTTTAAAAAATAGGGACAAAAATTATAGGGAGTTATATAATGGGAAAAGGCTGGCATCTCTCTCTCTCTCTCCTTATTTATAAATGATGTGGCCCCTCATACTAATTAACACTTATCAAAACTCTTTTTCTTCTCTAGGTGTGTCTTATACAATTATAAAGGGATAATATGTCAGATCCCTCATAACTAACTTATGTTTAGTTTTATTTCCAAATGAAGGGGCACTCATTTGACTCATATGAACTCTAGCCTCGGCTGCCCCATAATCACATGGCCTTTATCTTTGATTATGTGTTTTCTTTTTTACTATTTCTTAATGACATGTTTAATGGACCTTTACTCACACACACTGCAGGGGTAGGGGGAATATAGGGAGGGGGACGCACAAAGGGCCCGTTTGATTTTGTTTTCAGAAACGTTTTTTTTCGTTTTTCTATGCTCAAAAATGGGAAAACACCTCAAAAACCATTCCTTTCACTTGTTTTTGGAAACGGAAATAGAAATTTATGCATATTTCTGTGTCTGGAAACAGGAATGGAGAAACAAGTTAGACTTGTTTTTCTGTTTTTAGAAACAAGTGGGAGTGACAAAAATTGTGAAAAACCGATACTTCACTCGACCTACCCAAACCCCAACCCATTGTTGAAATTTCTCACTATCTAAATGCGGCGATTCCAACTTGGTTGTACGAAGCTCACAGTTTAGGATTGCCATCATCCGTCTGACGCTCATCCATGAAAACTCCAACGTCATGCGTTCACTCGTGAGTTGCATTCCTACAACGTTGTGCCTTCACTCATGTCTTGAACTTGACTATACTGTTGAAAACGTTTTGGAAAACAAAAAAATCAAACAACTTTTTGTAATTCTAAAAATTGTTTCTTAGCACAGAAACGGCAACTATTTCTAGACACAGAAACAGGAGAAACAAAATCAAACGGGTCCTAAATACAACAACTCATACACCCATGTGACAGGAGTCACTCCACTAACCTCCAGGCACTCGCTCTTCAAACAAAAACTACAAGCCAATGCGTTAGGCATTGAATTCACGATTATATGAATCAAGACTTGAAGTAATAAGAAGAGATTTTTTTTTATTTTTTGTAATTATTTTTAATTTTGTTTTAATATTTACCACCGACCTTTCCATGAACCAATGAGAATCACTTTTTCCTTTTGTGGCCTTACACATATTTATATACATCCCGTATAAGAGATATTTTTTCCTCCTTTTACATTTAAAACTAGTCTTAGTCACATGGGCTTTGGGCCCGTTGTGAGGAGTCTCTTTTAATGCAACATGTTCTCTTGCGGAACCATCAACCCACGGTCCAGGTGGAGTACTCTTTGTATCATATGGGATTAAAAGTCAAAACCCTACTCCCACGTTTCTTTTGTCTCTTCCATATCATTGGAAAAAAAATTGTAAAATGATAATTGATTATTATTATTACATATAATGTTTTCAAATGTCATTAGACTGTTTTGACCGTTTGATAGAGAGGATATGATTTAGGTTAGTCATATGTCAAATTTCAGAGTCTAATTCAATGAGATATTCCCTTTTTGTATTAACACACATCTCGTGTATGTCCTTGCATATGTACTAATACTATAGACATTATTGTACACTCTCCCAATTATGAGTGAGAACAAACAATTTAGATTTATGCCATAAATTAATGCTCAGATTTATCTTGCGATTTTTGAAAATATAAAATTCTATTATTATATTTATTTAAAAAATATATTTAGTCAGCTATAAATGTTGATAAAACACATTCACTGACTTTGTTGCTAGCTCTGAAAATAATTACATATTAACCTTGAAAAGTAGAAAAATAATTCTTGGCGCAAGCATATGAAAGGTATGAGAGAGGGAACATTAGACAATAGAACTATAAAAAGGAGTAAATGAAGTGGAAAGCCGCCTCGGGCTGTCTTGTGATGTTATGTATAAGATACAAATTAGAGAGATCTAGAGATGTGCGTCATGGTGTTAGTTAGCCAGTGTAGGTCTAATGTAAGTTAGGGAGAGGTCGCATGTTCATCCCTTGTAACCCCATCTTTTCTAAATAATAGTAGTAGATATTAGTAGTAGTAATGTAACAATAAGTGGGCCCATGTTAGCCCCTCTCTGGCCCGTTGTGGGTTCTTATCTAACCCCATTGTGAATCTCCCACCCCAAAAAACTTTGGTGAGCTTGAGCAACCACGAAAATTTAAGAAAATTTGTTTATCATGCATATAATGCCAATTTGAATGACAATAAGGGCCAACAAGTCCTATCAACAGGGCAATTTTCTAACAAAAATATAAGCAGTTGTCAATTGGTGCAATTAGGACCACAATCATTAAGGTAAGAGTTTTGTTAATCTCACGTAAATATTGGTATTATAGGTCACTAATTAATAGTAACTCTATCTGAATACGTTGTCACATTAGATCCTATGCATTGGGAGGAACCCTAGAATAGGGTGAGGGATAAAAGAGAAAGTTATTGGGCCAGCGTTTTTTGTCCGCGAGAGATCCTTAATGAGTTCACACACATGGGCTTACATCCTCAGGAGGGGCACGGTGGTCATTGCATTCCTTCTGTGTCTATGGCTCATGGGTTTCTCATGGATAGAAACCTTTAGTCCGTTATGTGATGTGATTGGATTTTGAGGCTCATGTATGTGCCTCTGTGGTTGACATTTTCATAATGTATACCTAGATGCATTTGAAGCATGTTTTAGGAAATGGTATTGGAATGGTTCGACATGGATTGTTCAATATAGTATGGATTCAGTTGTTTTGGCTGAAAAAGAGGGTTTTTTTTTTAATCCTATATTGGCTAGATACAGCTTTCTATACATTAATATTAGTATCAACAACTACAGATACCATTACCGACACTGTGAACTAAATCCATGAGTTAAAGTCGGATCATATCTTTGGGCAAAATTTTTGGCCACCTATGGAGCATTGTTCGTCCACCATCCTAGAGTCATAATTACCTTGCCTTCCTATGTACAAGTTCGAAGATGCCCTCCCTACTGTTCCTAATACACATTGCATGACACTCAGACCCATCGACAAAGGAATTCTTCCTTTGCCATTGGTGAAAGGAAAACTGGTCCTATATTCTATGACTACAACTGATTCGCATCATGCTAGAGTTTTTATTATTCGAGGGTATGATAGATTTTTGAAAAGGGAAAAATAGTGTGGCTTGATTGCGTGGCAGATACATGAGAGCGCTAAATTTCCACGAGAATATATATATATGGCCAGCCGTTTAATCGTAACCACGAGATAAGCATCATTTAAATATAGGCCATTGAAT
>NW_024869192.1:0-5613 GCF_013358625.1 Macadamia integrifolia
TTATGGACCATGATGGCAAGGGTGACCTTAAACACCGCTGGCCCGATAAGTCCAAGCCAGTGCCAGAAGAAAGGGGGGTACCCAAGCCGTGTACCTGCACCTATCATAAGGCCATGTACGGATAAAGCAGGTATATAGCCGTATCTTAAAGCGCATACGTATATTATATCTTATTCCATGAGTGAGATTCATGCCCAGGGCCGAATTCTGTCAAAATCCCACTTGTTGGCCAAGTTTTGGGCCTCAGGTGGGCGGACAGGTGGGTGCATCCACCCACCTGAGTGACCCACCCTTGTGAATTACTTAGTTATTTAAGAAGTATATATAGCATTTATGTTTTTCTTTTCTTTTCTCATTTATGACACTCGGACGTTGGTGAGAAGAGTAAAGAGGAGAGAGAAAAGAAAGGAAAGAAGAAGAGAAGAGAAGGAAGAGGAAGAAGAGATGGATTTCAGCGGCGCCGAGGCTTGATCTTCCCATTCCAACGTTGGAAGAGTGATCTCCAACACTAGATCTATGTTTAGAGGTGAGCAAAGGCTGGGTTCCTTAAACTTTCACCATACCCAAGTAAAACCCTTGATTTGGGTAGGGTTTCTTAAGGTCATGTAAATCCCCCTTGAAATGATGAATCTAAGTTTTAATAGATGATTTATGTGTTGATTTTGAAGGATTTGAAGAAGTATTTACAAGGTCGGAGAAGCATTGTGGATTTGAAGTGATTTTGGGGTTTTGAAAGAGTTCTTGAGCAAAGAAGGTAAGATGGCTTTCCATTCCTTAAATATAACCTAGATCTAGGTTACAACCATCTTATGATACCTTGAATGTGTGAAAAATGGGTTTGGAAAAGCCCCATTTGAATCCCCAAAGGTTGGGGGAAGTTTGGGAAGAAACAGCAGTTTCCCACCAAGACCGATGGGCCAAGACAGGTGGGCCATTTGGCCCGCTTGTGGGTACCCGCCTGAGAGGGCAGGGCCCTCAGGCCCAACTGGCGGGCCCAACAGGTGGGCCGACCGATGAGCCCAATCGGCAGGCCGACCGATGGGCCCAACCGGTGGGCCGACCGACGGGCCCAATCGGCGGGCCAACCGATGGGCCACCCTGCCCGTTGGTCTTAACAGGACCCTCGGGCCCAATAGATGGGTCAGACCAAAGGTCCGATCGATGGGCCAACCTACCCGCCGGTCCAGACCGGTGGATCTGACTGGTGGGTCAGACAGGTGGGCTGTCCGACCCACCCGAGAGGCTCCGAACGTGATTTTTACGTCCGATTGGACCCAAAACGGATGTGTGACCTTCTTTTAGGATTCTAAACACGATCTTGTCATTGGATCATGTTAATCTTGATCCCAAAGTGGCGAAATACTAACCCGCTCACTTATTTTAGGTTCACCAAAGCGTACGCTTCTCTCACCGGATCTCACCCGTACCGAGCGTGAGTCCTTGTACACTACAGGTAAGTGGGGAGAGGACGTTTGGCCTTGTTTCAAGGAATTGTTTGGCATTCATTTAATCATATCTAGTCTAGCTATGCCATCATGAAAATGCTATGTAGATTAGTCATCCTCACATTGTTATGCATGGGTGTTGTGTTTATTTTCTAATTGCCAAGTGATGATATGCTTATGTGGTGAATGATGACATCATTGTGCATGATGCATTAATAGACTAGACATCGTAGTTGGCTTGGGAACGAGTGCATTGGTGGCCCGTGGTATGAGACGCGGTGGCCCTATGCAATCGTACTATTGTCATATAGGAGCACGCGGGTTAAGATCTTCACCTTCCCGTGCTACGACCCTTCTCAACAAGGGTTAAGGTGTTGGGTTACCATTTGGGGGGAAGCAGTGGTCGTGGTTGTCGGGTCACTATGGCAGTTAGGCATTACGCCCGACTGGTCATTAGGATAGTCGGCAACCCTGGTGGTATATTCAAGAGGGCCAATCGTACTGCTTTTAAATTTTTGGAGTCAGCACCTTTAAATTCTGTCATTTATTTTATGTTGAGAGCCGATGGTCGGCATATTTTTAATTTTTTGAGTACTCACGATGGGCCTTCTCCGATAGCCCTATAGGCGTATCGCGGGATGGAGTTCGCGGCTCGTACCCAGAGTATACGCGCACTGTGGTTGTAGTAGCACTAAACCAAAAACTTAGTAATGTTGCTTAGGTGGATGTAGGTGGATGTGATTAAAAATGTATTGCATAGCATATAGTGCATATGGTTGTGATTTGTTGTGTGGACTGCTATGTGATCCATCTTTCTACTTACTGAGCTAGTGAGTTCATCCCACGTGTGCACCTCTTTTAGATGATTTTACAGGTCATCAACCAGATGAGCACGGGGCGGGTCCCACAGTTGAGTTCCCTGAAGAGGACTGGTGGGCCCTTGAGGAGTTAGAACACGGCACTGATTGCTCGTGCGAGAGTTGTTCTACGGGACCGCAGTTTTGATACCGAGCTGAGCTCCACTTTTGATGCCGAGCTGAGCTCCACTTTTGATGCCGAGCTGAGCTCTACCTTGTGATGCCGAGTTGGGCTCAACCTTTGATACCGAGCTGAGCTCTAAGCTTTGATATCGAGCCGAGCTGTACACTCTGATTTTTTATGATTCCTGTTGTGTACTTGATATGTGAATTGTACTCTTATTGTGTAAATATCATGCCTTCGGGCCCACATGTATTTAACTATTGTATCACAATTCGGGTATCAAGTATTATGGGAATATTCACAGGTAAACCAAGTCTTCCGCTAAACTGATGAGCTCTTTCTTAGTTGTGTTTATGCTGTGGTGGAATACTGTATCAGTTGATCCTGGCAGGTTTGGGTTAACCGTTGTTAACCTGGTCACTGGCCCAATTCTGTGTGAACGGGGTGTGACAACAGTGGTATCAGAGCGTGATGCTCTAGTCCACTCATAGCATACCATTAGAATCCCGTAGAATCTATAATAGGAAAATGGGATTGGGTTAATGTAAAAGCTTTAAAGAGTTAAATGCCAAAGAAAGAAAGGAATAAAGATGGTTGCATTTAGATATTGCATTCATGGCATGCGTGAGAGTAAATAAAAGGAAAATAAATTGGTGTCATAACCCATCGAGTACAAGTTTGACAAAATTTCGACAGCATAACGGCGTAAAATGAGATTTCCAAAAATTTTCACACAAACACTTGGTAAACAACAGATATATATAATATAACAATGATCAAAAAATTTACAAAGACATCACAACTAAACTACACAAGTCATCACACATACAAATCCACCACAGACCACTGTCAAAATACATTATCCCACAAATAAGTCCAGTTACAGAGCAAGTACAAAGAATGAGAAAAGAAAGGAAAAATACAATAGGATAGACAACATGGAACAGGAGAGAAGCTGGTGTGGACGAGCTAAGTCCTCACTGATCATCGTTGTCGTCGTCTATTATTACTACGTTCGCCGGAGGTCTAGAGTTGACGTTGAGGCGATGGTCGTAGTAGTCAAACCTCGAGTTCACCAGCCGTACCTCCCTCCGAAGTTGGCCAAAATCTGCTGAGATGGCATTAGCCGTGGTATCCAAGTCCTGGCCCAGTCTGAGGAAGGAATCCTCCAAGGTAGCCTGCCTCTCCAGGATGCGTTCCTCCCTGAAAGCATTCTCGTCCAGTCTTCTTAGCAGCTGATCTTGGCCATCCTTCAAAGCCCTCATTGAGGACATCATGCCCTCAAAATCATATGCACCACTCTCAGGTGGTGGGGCTCTATGCTGTGGGCCTGCAGCTCTGGTGAAGCCAAGATCAGTACCTCTCGACCCCTGAGGCACCTCCTCAGGGATGTCCTCATCCACCAAGTCATCCTCCTCATCCTGAGGAACATAGTCCTCATCCTCCTCGCTAGACTCCTCCTCCATGAGAACATCCTCCATAGGGCAGCCCTCCTATCCCTACCTCTCTGAGCTCCTGCTCTCTGAGGTGTATCCATAAGGGTGTGGAGACCCATCCTCAAGAGGTTTCCCCTGTCGAACTTGTCCGTAGGAGTCTTCCCCTCCTCACCACTCAGGTCCACTCCAAAGAACTCGAAGATCCTAGTGAGGATCCTGCCATATTGAAATCCTCCATCCTCGGGGTGAGAAGTGTGGTGCTCCATGGTCTTGAGGATGACGAAGGGTAAGCACAAGTGCTCGTCACCTCCTTCTAAAGCCTTATAGATGCAGAAGGCTAAAAAGGCTGCCATGAAGCCCACCTGGTTCCGGTGACCTCCTCTGGGGAGCAAGTTGAACTAGACCAATCGAGCAAATACACGAACCTCTGGGAAAAAGGATGTCTCGGACTCCAAACATGCATTGCTGCCACAGATGGTCTCGTAAATGTAGTCCGGTGTCTCCAAACTCATGAATGGGCCCAGGGGCTTACTCCTTGGAGGACTGTAGTAACGGTGCCTAGCTGCAGAGATACCCAAAATGCTGCTAGGGTGTCCACGGTCAGCTGGATGTCCACCCCCTTCACCATACTGATTATAGCATACTCCCCGCACCGATAGGAAACCTCCAGGTTACAGTAGAATCTACGAACCAGCTGCTCGTAGCACGGGCGGTCTATGTGGAGGATTGACTGCCAGCCCAATGCTGTGAACCTCTCCCGGAGCTAAACCTTGTGGAAGTCGTTGACTGCCATGGTCTTCTCCATCATTACAGACCTCTTCAGGAAGGCCTGCCAGTTGGCTGCTGCCTCTGAACTGTGGAAGAGTTCCTCTTCATAGTCAGAATGATCAATGGGGGCAGATCCAGGTCGCCTTATGCGGGGGGCTGGAGAACTAGTCCTCGCACTCTTCTGCTTAGAAGCGGTGGTCTTACGTTGGGTGCCAGAGGATGCGGGCTCCTTGCCTTTGCGAGATGACATCCTGACAAGAAAAGAAGAGGAAAGAAGGGTAAGTGACAAAACAGAAATCATGGAAAGAATAGAATATGACAAAATGTGACAAGTGAGAAATGATAAAAAGTTTATGGATGAAATGCCTGGCTAGTGACAAGGCAGAGATTATGGCAAAACAGCAATGTGACAGAAAGGGGCAAGTAAAGCATGGCAAGTAGAGAATGATAGAACAGAAAAACCCCAATTCTCATTGTACAAGTTCAATCTAAGGAAAAAAAAATGGAAAAAAACTCACAATAGAGTGAAGCATGAAGCTTACATGCTCATGGGGGAAATGCCATCATTCTACAATTTAGAATATGCAAAAACACATGCTAGGGTGCTATTGAGGTCCATGAATACGAAAAGGTGTAAAGAAAATCAAAGAAAACCCGACACAAAAGATGGATTCTCATGGGGAGATATGGGATTTCAAACACAAGGTACTTTCTATGATCTCTACAGCATGTTGAGTACAAATCAAGCATAATGCATTGCATTTGAGACATTAATTGGGGAAAAAGAGCAAGAATTGAAGAAATCCCCAAATTTGAGAAAACTAGGGCACGGTTGGGGTTTTTCTCAAAATGGAGAAGTAAATCCTAAAAACTAGAAATAAACCACAAGAGAAACATCACAATCACATGGAAACACTATTCTATGGAAAGAAACATGGGAAAGAACCTAGATTAAAGTCTACACATGAGTTCTACCCCACAAG
>NW_024869192.1:9385-15885 GCF_013358625.1 Macadamia integrifolia
TCATTTCATTCCCATCAAGTCCAAGTTCTCTATGGCCAAATTAGCACAACTTTACATGGATAACATAGTGCACTTGTATGGAGTGCCAATGAGCATTGTATTAGATAGGGACCCAAGGTTCACTTCCAGATTTTGGAAAAGCTTCCAACATGCCTTGGGATCACAATTGAATTTGAGTACTGCTTTCCACCCACAGACTGATGGTCAGTCGGAGTGAACCATACATATATTAGAGGACATGCTCAGGGCATGTACAATGGAAATGTGTGGTAGTTGGGAAGAATATATACCCCTTATGGAGTTTTCCTATAACAACAGTTACCAAGCTACAATTGGGATGGCTCCGTATGAGGCATTATATGGCAGAAAGTGCAGGACTCCTTTGTATTGGGATGAGGTAGGTGAACGTCGAATGTTAGGACCTGAAATGATACAGATGACTTGTGACATGGTCGACGTTATTCGAGAATGGATTAAAGCAGCTCAGTCCCGTCAAAAGAGCTATGCAGACACCCATAGAAAAGACATTAAATTTCAGCCAGGAGAAAAGGTATTTCTCAAGATCTCTCCTACTAAAGGGTTGCAAAGGTTTCACAGAAAGGGGAAGTTGAGCCCAAGATACATTGGACCATTTAAGATCTTAGCCCGGGTTGGCTCAGTAGCCTACATGCTTGCTCTGTCACCTTCACTCGGGGATGTTCATGACGTATTTCATATATCCATGCTGAAGCGATATGTTCATGATCCCTCTCATGTATTACCCGTGGAACTGGAATACGTAGAAGCTGACATGACCTATACAGAGCAGCCGACTAAAATTTTGGACCGAAAGGTGAAGACCCTGCGCAACCGCTCCATTTCCTATGTAAAGGTGCGATGGGCTAATCATTCACTTGAAGAAGCATCTTGGGAGAAAGAGGATGAAATCCAAGCCAAGTACCCTCATCTTTTTGAACAACCAGGTACGCCAATTTCAAGGACGAAATTTTCAGAAAGGAGGGGGTAAGGTAAATGTAATACCTTACTTCTTAAACCCGGTCTGATTACACGGTTGACCCGATTTAACCATGCAGGACCTGAACCAGAGAGAGCTAAGGCGGGTTCCTTATGGACCATGATGGCAAGGGTGACCTTAAACACCGACTGGCTCGACAAGTCCGAGCCAGTGCAAGAAGAAACAGGAATACCTAAGCCGTGTACATGCACCTATTATAAGGCCATGTACGGATAAAGCAGGTATGTAGCCATATCTTAAGGCGCATACGTATATTACATCTTATGCCAAGAGTGAGATTCGTGTCGAGGGCCGAATTCTGTCAAAATCCCACTTGTTGGCCAAGTTTTGGTCCTCTGGTGGGCGGACAGGTGGGCGCATCCACCCACCTGAGTGATCCACCCATGTGAATTACTTAGTTATTTAAGAAGTATATATAGCATTTATGTTTTTCTTTTCTTTTCTCATTTATGACACTCGGACGTTGGTGAGAAGAGTAAAGAGGAGAGAGAAAAGAAAGGAAAGAATAAGAGAAGAGAAGGAAGAGGAAGAAGAGATGGATTTCAGCAGCGCCGAGGCTTGATCTTCCCATTCCGATGCGGGAAGAGTGATCTCCAACACTAGATCTACGTTTAGAGGTGAGCAAAGGCTGGGTTCCTTAAACTTTCACCATACCCAAGTAAAACCCTTGATTTGGGTAGGGTTTCTTGAGGTCTTGTAAATCTCCCTTGAAATGATGAATCTAAGGTTTAATAGATGATTTATGTGTTGATTTTGAAGGATTTGAAGAAGTATTTACAAGGTTGGAGAAGCATTGTGGATTTGAAGTGATTTTGGGGTTTTGAAGGAGTTCTTGAGCAAAGAAGGTAAGATGGTTTTCCATTCCTTAAATCTAACCTAGATCTAGGTTAGAACCATCTTATGAGACCTTGAATGTGTGAAGAATGGGTTTGGAAAAGCCCAATTTGAATTCCTAAAGGTTGGGAGAAGTTTGGAAAGAAACAACAGTTTCTCGCCAAGACCGGTGGGGCCATTTGGCCCGCCAATGGGCACCTGCCTGAGAGGGCAGGGCCCT
Source organism: Macadamia integrifolia (assembly GCF_013358625.1). Taxonomy (NCBI): domain Eukaryota; kingdom Viridiplantae; phylum Streptophyta; class Magnoliopsida; order Proteales; family Proteaceae; genus Macadamia; species Macadamia integrifolia. Next base: position 11,455 of record NW_024869192.1, read on the forward strand.
CGAGCCCAACCGATGGGCTCAACCGACGGTCCGATCGACGGGCCACCCTGCCTGTCGGTCTTAGTAGGACCCTCGGGCCCAACCGATGGGTCAATCGGTGGGTGGACCTACCTGTCGGTCCAAACTGGTGGGTCTGACTGGTGGGTCAGACAGGTGGGCTGTCCGACCCACCCGAGAGGCTCTGAACGTGATTTTTATGTCTGATTGGACCCAAAACGGACATGTGACCTTCTTTTAGGATTCTAAACACGATCTTGTCATTGGATCATGTTAATCTTGATGCCAAAGTGGTGAAATACTAATCTCGCTCACTTATTTTAGGTTCACCAAAGCGTACACTTCTCGCACCGGATCTCACCCGTGCCGAGCGTGAGTCCTTTTACACTATAGGTAAGTGGGGAGAGGACGTTTGGCCTTATTTCAAGGCATTGTTTGGCATTCATTTATTCGTATCTAGTCTAGCTATGCCATCATGAAAATGCTATGTAGATTAGTCATCCTCACATTGTTATGCATGGGTGTTGTGTTTATTTTTCTAATTGCCAAGTGATGATATGCTTATGTGGTGAATGTTGACATCATTGTGCATGATGCATTAATAGACTAGATGCCGTAGTCGGCTTGGAAATGAGTGCATTGGTGGCCCGTGTTATGGGACGCAGTGGCACTATGCAATCGTACTATTGTCATATAGGAGCATGCGGTTTAGGATCTTCACCTTCCCGTGCTACGACCCTTCCCAATAGGGGTTAAGGTGTTGGGTTACATTTAGGGGGAAGCAGTGGTCGCGGTTGTCAGGTCACTATGGTGGTTAGACATTACGCCTGGCTAGTCATTAGGATAGTCGGCAACCCCGGTGGTATATTCAAGAGGGCCAATCGTACTGCTTTTAAATTGCTGGAGTCAGCACCTTTAAATTTTTTCATTTATTTTATGTTGAGAGCCGGTGGTCGGCATGTTTTTACTTTTTCGAGTACTCACAGTGGGCCTTCTCTGACAGCCTTATGGGTGTATCGCGGGATGGAGTTCGCGACTCATATCCAGAGTATATGCGCACTGTGGTTGTAGTAGCACTAAACCAAAGACTTAGTAATGTTACTTAGATGGATGTGATTAAAAATGTATTGCATAGCATATAGTGCATATGGTTGTGATTTGTTGTGTGGACTGCTGTGTGGTCCATCTTTCCACTTACTGAGCTAGTGAGCTCATCCCACGTGTGCACCTCTTTTAGATGATTTTGTAAGTCATCAAACAAATGAGCACAGAGCGGGTCCCACAGTTGAGTTCCCTGAAGAGGACTGGTGGGCCCCTGAGGAGTTAGAGCACAGCACTGATTGCTCGTGCGAGAGTTATGCTACGGGACCGCAGTTCTGATACCGAGCTGAGCTCCACTTTTGATGCCGAGCTGGGCTCAACCTTTGATATCGGGCTGAGCTCTAAGCTTTGATACTGAGCCGAGCTGTACACTCTGATTTTTGATGATTTCTATTGTGTACTTGATATGTGAATTGTACTCTTATTGTGTAAATATCATACCTTCGGGCCCACATGTATTTAACTATTGTATCACAATTCGGGTATCAAGTAGGCCTCACACGGATTGTGTAAGGGTTTACACGGACCCCCCCTTTGTGTCACCCCATTAGTGTATATGTCACCCCATTGTGTTGTGAAAATAGGTACGTGTCACCCTATAAAGCTTTGAAACAATACTTGGTACCCTGTGAGGCTTTGAAATACCCTATGGCACCCTCTTACACATCCAGATACTCCCCTAGACTAGGGGCTACTCCCTAGCCTGGGGGATAGTAGCCTTTGGTGGAGTTCTTATCTCGTCAATAACAGTCGGTAAGTTTTGGTTGGGATAGGGTCCGGTTTAAGTTCAAGGTTTGATTCTGGTTTAAAAGTTTGATTTTGGTTTGATTATGGTTTGAATTATGGTGTGATTAAAAGTCTGATTAAGGTTTGATTATGGTTTGATTTAAAGTTTAGGTTATGGTTTGATTTAAGGTATGATTATAGGTTTGATTTACGTTTGATTAAGGTTTGATTAAAGGTTTGATTTTCAGGTTTAATTTTAAGTTTTGATTTTAAGGTTTAATCTTAAGTTTTGATTTTGGTTTGATTTAAGGTTCAATTTTAAGTTTAAGGTTTGATTAAGGCCTGGTTAAGGGTTTGATTTAAAGTTTAATTTTAATTTGATTTTAAGATTTAATTTTAAGGTTTGATTAAGGCTTGATTAGGGGTTTACTTTTAAGTATTGGGTTCGGGTTTAGGTTTAGGTTCTAGTTGGGTTTATAGGTTCGGGTTCTAGTTGGGTTTAGGGTTTGGTTTAAATTAGGGTTTAGGGTTTTTGTTTGCTTTGGTTTGGTTTGATTTGGTTTTGGGTTTTTGTTTGGTTTGGTTTGGTTTGATTTGGTTTTGGGTTGGTTTGGTTTGGTTCAGGGTTTGGTCTAGTTCAGGGTTTGGCCTAGTTTAGGGTCTGGTCTGGTTTAGGGTTTGGTCTGATTTAGGGTTTGGTCTGGTTTAGTTTGGTTTAGGGTTTGGTCTGGTTTAAGGTTTGGTTTGGTTCCAGGTTTGGTCTAGTTTAGGGTTTGGCCTTGTTCATGGTTTGGTCTAGTTCAGGGTTTGGTTCTTTCTGGTTTAACTGGTTCAAAGTTGAAGTAGGCATTACGGCACACCTAAGTATCTGTTTTTTTCATACAAGATATCAATGAGACCGTGTTTCCGAATACTTTCCAATGATATGGAAATCAAGCACCTACTAGGCTTGATTGTCATTTTCTAGCAAAAGGTATTAATGACCACTTTCGGTCACCTTCCCTGCATCATTTAAATTTTGACCAGTCACAAGTTCTGGGATAGTATGGATTTATCTCAAATATTCAACTTCTTACTGAAAGAGAAAATATATGTCTCCTCATTACCCGTAATTCATCATTGCCAAGTGGGGACAAAACTTGGTGTCTACAGAATGCCTCTTTTTGGCCGAGACTGTGCAACAGCCGAAGGGCAAAGAAAAGAACAATAAAATTTTGTCACCCTAGAGCATGTACTGCCGATATCCTGCTTAAGGATAGCAGAGGTGCAATGCAAAATGCGAGCGATTAGACTCGGATGGTAAAATTTTGATGAAAATAAGAAATTACTATGACAGTATATCTGATTGACTAGTATTGGTATATCATACCACTAGAATTGGATCATACGTGAAATGTCCTGGACTTGGCCAAGAATACAAGTATGAGGCAGTTATCTCAAAGTGCAATCATTTCTAATGAGGAAGAGAATACATACCTGAGAGACAAACTCACTGGAGAAATTGTAGGGATATCGTTCTCATAATGTACCTTAGCCCTTCTGATCCGATTGACTTCTTTGTAACATTTTTTAATACTGCTGACCTGAAAATTGACACTAAGATTAATATTTTCCAATATTGTTATGAAAAATGAGGCTGAAATTGGCACTTTCTGGCACTGTTGTGGAGATGATACTCTTATTATATCATCCAGTCAATGCAATCGGCACTTTCTGACGTTGCTGTGGAAAAAGAGTTTTTATATGCATCTTGGCACTGAAATGTCATTCTTATAATAGCATCTTGGTCAAGGAGTTGGCACTTTCTGGTGCTGTCATGGAGATGACATTCTTATTATATCATCCTTACAATGCAATTGGCATTTTCTGGCACTGTTTGTAGAAATGACGCTCTTTTTGCGTCACTTAAACACTAAAGTTACACTTATGACACTGTCAAAGAAATTTCATTCTTGTAATGGCATTTTGGTCTTGAAATTGGCACTTTCTTTTTTTCTTTTTTTTACCTAAACAGACATAGGTTAGTACAAATCATGCAAGGATGCAATGGATGATGGTGTTTTGTTATGTTATAACAATGTTATTCTTTTGTTTAGGTTATGCATGATTCCCTTCTTTTTTTATTACCACCACTCATGTAAAGGTAGATAAAAAAGGCTAAGTTTATTTCAACTCCAAGCTCAGGTTTACAACAATGAAAAATGGTTACATGGAAATACAAGAAAGCAAAAAGCCAGATCTTCAACTATCTTCACTTAAGTGTTTGGAACTTTTTCTTCTAAAAGACCTTACACCAACTATCTTTGCCATAAATTTGTCAGCAAATCTATGACACCAGTGGATAGCTTCTCCGGGGGATAAAAGTTCACTACTTCTACTGGATCTGTTTGAGGTAACTGATATTGCCACTGTAGATGAGTAGGTAGATAAAAGGACATGTGAGGCAAACCCACTAGCCTAACATAATTGCACCGTGAGTATTTATAATAGGATTCTCAATTGGCGACCAATGACAGGTCCATATGATATTATCTTCAGTTTTCCCTTGAAAGTACTCCTGCCAATTAGCAATTAAGTGGAATTCTGGAATTTCCCTCCTTGTCTGGT
>NW_024869192.1:15905-31695 GCF_013358625.1 Macadamia integrifolia
TTTTTTTTTTTTTTAATCAATGCCCTAAGAAATTTTTTTTTTTAAGAGTTTGGTACAGATGAGACCGCACTCAAACATGCTGAGTTGCCTACGTATCCCTTGTGAGGAATCAAGTCAAACATAATTCAAGTGGTTACCCTGAATTTAAATACAATATTTTTTCAGTTGATCCATATTAACCAAACCTGACAATTCATCTCCATCCAAATCCATGAGTAGTACAGCTTTTCCTGACAAGACTTTCTTTACTATGAATGGACCACTCAAATTTGGTCGAAATTTTCCCCAAAGATCTTGTGTAGGTGCTATTTGTTCTCTGAGGACCAAATCTCCAACTTCGATGTTGCGAGGATGAACATTTTTATTGAATGCTCTTGCCATTCTCAACTAATACTTTTCTAAATTGTCTATTGCTTTCATCCTTTTTTCATTCAACAGATTGAGTTCATCATATTTAGCCTATACCCATTCTCCTTCTGGTAGTTTTCTTTCTATGAGGACTCGAAGAGAGGGCACTTGTATCTCAATTGGCAACATAGCTTCCATTCCATATACAAGAAAATATGGAGTTGCCCCTATAGAAGTTCGAATCGACATTCTATATGCCCATAGTGCATACGGTAAGTGAATTGCCCAATCTCTATCTACCATCTTCTGGAGAATTACCTACATATTATTATTAGCTGCTTCCACTGCCCCATTTGTTTGTGGGCAATAAGTGGTGGATTTATGCCATCTAATCCCAAACTTGGTGTAAAGTTTATCGATTTGCGCTCGAAAATGAGTGCCCTGGTCAGATATCAGTTGTTATGGGATCCCATGTCGACAAATGATGTTCTCTTTAATAAACTTAGCCACCTTTGCAGCAGTGAGAACTGAATATGACTGTCCTTCCACCCATTTGGTGAAATTGTCAATTGCTACCAGTATGAACTCATGATCATTTGATGCTTTGGGAGTAGTTTTTCCTATAACATCAACAACCCATGTAGAGAATGTCCAAGGAGAACTGAGCGAATGCAATTCCATTGGCAGAATATGTATGATATTGGCAAATATCTGACATTCGTGGCATTTCCAAACGAAATCTACACATTCTGCCTCCATTGTGCGCCAGTAATATCCTAATTTTAGGATTTTCTTAGATAGCACTCTTGCATTCATATGAGGCCCACAGATACCTTGATGTATTTCTTCTATCACAGTCTGCGCTTGTTCTTCATCCACACACAATAGATGAATTCCATCAAACGATCTATTGTACAACAAATCGTCTTGTAATGTGAATTGGGTGGCAAATTTTTTGAGAAACTTCTTTTCCCCTGATGCTGCTTCCATTGGATATTTCTCTTCCCTAATGAAGTCCACAATAGGAGCAAACCAAGATCTTCCATCTGTTGTCAAGGCATTCACTGAGCCGTGGTAGATGGGCTTTACCTTTCTTTCAACTAGAAAATGTCTTACTTGGGCCATAGGACTACACTCAACCATTAATGCTAATGTTACAAGAACATCGATGAACCGGTTGCTATCTCTCTGGAAGTATTCGAAAGAGATTTCTTCAAAGTGTTTAGAGATTTTTTCCAGATATTCTTGATAAGGCTTTAATTTCTCATCTCTGGTCTTCCATTTCCCTTGAGTTTGGCAGATTACAATGGATGAGTCACCAAACACTTGGATCCTTTTTACCCCAATTGTCAGAGCTATCACCAGACTGATTACACATGCTTCATATTTAGCAATATTATTGGTGCATGGAAAATCAAGTCAAAAAGATGAAGGCAAATAGAGCTAATCGGGTGTTATTAATAACACTCCTGCCCCATACCCTCTTTGATTGGCTGCTCCGTCAAAATATAATTGCTATATGTTAACAGAGTTTCCTTCTTCAACTACCATGATTTCCTCATCTGGAAAAGCATCATCTAATGATCTTCCATCTTCTGTGGTATGTGCAGACAAGTGATTCGCAATTGTTCTGCCTTTGATAGACTTTTGATTGACATATGTAATGTCAAATTTTGAGAGTAATAGCAACCACCTTTCCATTCTATCAGTGAGTGTAGGCTTTTCAAACAAATATTTGATAGGATCCATTTTAAAAATCAAGCGAATTGGATATGCCACCATATAGTGTCGCAATCTTCTTGTTGCCCAAATAAGAGTTGTGCAAGATCGAACTTCATACTCCAAGAATTTCTTGCTCAAATAGTAGATAGCCTGTTCTACTCCTTTTACCTTATCTTTCTGAGCTAACATGGACCCTATCGAGAACTGTCCTACTGACAGATATAACAAAAGTGGTTTCCCCTTTATTGGTGGCATAAGAACCAGTGGATTTAACAAGTATTCCTTGACTTTGTCGAAGGCTTCTTGACATTGGGAATTCCACAGTGTGGGTCGATCCTTCTTCAACAACTTGAACACTGGTTCACAGATAGTGGTCAATTGGGATATGAAACGGCTGATGTATTGGATGTGACCAAGGAATCCTCTTATTTCCTACTCAGTCTGAGGTGTAGGCATGTCCCTGATTGCTTTAATCTTGATAGGGTCCACTTCTATACCGCTTTCACTTACAAGAAAGCCTAACAATTTTTCTACCTTCGCACCGAACACACACTTCTGAGGGTTCAACCGTAATTGAAATTTCTTGATTCTTTCAAAAAACGTTCTTAGTGCTGGGATATGCCCCTATCTGTTGATAGACTTAACAATTATATCATCGACGTAGACTTCCACTTCCTTGTGAATCATATTATGCAAAGTAGTGGTAGCGGCCCTTTGATATGTGGCTCCAGCATTCTTTAGATCAAATGGCACTACCTTATAGGAATAGGTCCCCCAAGGGGTGGTGAAAGTAGTCTTTTCCATATCTTCAGGATGCATATTGATTTGGTTGTATCCCGAAACCCATCCATGAATGACAGCAAAGCATGTCCTGCCGTACTATCAACCAATACACCAATATGAGGCAAAGGAAAGTCATCTTTAGGACTGACTTTTTTCAAATCTCTAAAATTCATACACATTCTAACTTTTCCATCTTTCTTTGGAACTAGGATAATATTGGCCAACCAATGAGAGTACTTTATGACTTGCAAAAATCCTGTATTCCATTGCTTAATTATTCTTCTCTAATATTTTCACTCCATTCAGGCCACATTCTTCTAGCCTTTTGTTTGATAGGCCTTGCATCTGGATACGTAGGGAGTCGGTGTTGTACTATTTTTTGGTCAATGCTAGGCATGTCTTCATAGGACCAAGCAAAAATTTTTGCAAATTCTTTTAATAGACTGGCCATTTGTGAGGTTTCTTCTTCATTCAGGGTTGCACCAATTTTAATTTCTTTAGGGCATTGATCGGATCCTAAGTTAATGAGTTGAGTGTCCTCACTCATAGGTTTAGCTCTTTTTTCTTTAGATTTTTTTAACAATTCATGATATTCATCAATTATTTTGTTAAGATCATCATCAGAAAGAGACAAATCATACTCGAAATTAGAATTTTCATTGACAGTTGGAAAGACTACAGACTCAACATACTGAAAGTGCAAAATTTCATTAACAGAAGGAAATTCAGAAAAAGGACAAGTAAAAGGAGACTCAACAACAAAAAGGGAGTCTTTAGTGTATTGTGTGGTGATTTTAGAACCGATTGGACCCTAAGTCTTAGTGAGCTTGAAGCCATATCCTACACTGGTCCAGTTGAACAGTGGTTTGCGGGCTGGATGCTCTTCAATGGCAATAACATCTACCTTAAGGGTTTTGTTGACACCACTACTTTTACCTTCTTTATGGAGCTAAAGATGCTCCAGTTTCTCTTGGCAGAAAAGCTCAGATTCAACCTGCCTACTCTTGGCACTTTTGTGTTAAAAACAAGTTGATCAATCTCATGATCTGTAAACCTGAATTTTTTGAGGGATGCAACTCACCCCAGGCTATTCATTCCTCCCTCCAGAAAATCTAACTTCTCAAGCCTTTTAGGTGAGGCAATCCCCTTGCCACGGTCACACCGTTGACCTCCATCTCTGATGTAACCATTGCCATTGCTCCTAGCACAGTAAGGGCAGATTTTCATCCTTCCAGCTCTTATCTTTCTAGCATATGAACTGCTACCACAAAAAGAACGATATTGCCCCTTTCTCAGCTCCTTCAAGTAAGTTTTCCATAGACAAGAACAGATGTGAGCTCGTATCTCAATTGGAAGATTGAGATGCCAGGTAGCTCTTAATTTATGCTACCAAACTTCTTTTAGTGTAAGACGAGGCTTGAGAATTTGTGATGATAGAATCAGGGATGCAGAGTTAACTGTAGATTCTTCTTCAGTTGTGGCAATCACATCTATCTCAAAGATGTCACTGATACCATTGTCTTTACTATCCTCCTTAAATGGCAGACGTTCCAACTCATAGGTGATCCAATCAATCTGATCTTGATAGATGACTTTGAACTCAGAATCTATTTTCTTTGCTTCTTTTTTAGGTTGAAAGTCAAGATCTTCACAACTGCGAAAACCTTTTGCTGCCTTTACAAAGTACCTTTCTAAGGTAGATAATTCGCAACCCTTTTCTTGTAAGAGGATTCTTTTCTTGCCATTACAAGCATTTTTTTATTCTCAAAACCTCGATAGGCTCTTGCTCCACCTCGGCCCCTCCTTATATCTTCTAACATCTTTTGTTCTTCCTTTTGAGAAAACCCCAAACCACACATTCCTGCAGTGTGAGGGAATTTAGGCAACCTCGTGGGTCCTTGCTGGTATTTTCCCAATCGCATCCCAGGAAAATAATGCATTTGTTTCATCATTCGACCAGCAGTGGTATTCCACATGCCCTCAATAGATATTAGAACATTCTCCTTCATTGGCTCTTGCACAACAGAAGCACAAACTTTTTCTAGTTCAAAGCCACTCAGACGCACTTCTTGTCCTTGAGTTTTTCCAACTTCAATGTGAGCCAATGTGTTGACTAACTGAGGATCTCCAAAAATAGTAATTACCTTCTCATCATAGATAAATTTAACTTTCTGGTGTAAAGTAGATGACACTGCCCCTACTTTATGAAGCCACGGACGACCCAGAAGCATGTTGAAGGAGGCTAGGATATCTATCATTTGAAACTCAACACAGAACTCAGCTAGCCTTATTATCATCATTGTTGTGAGAATTCCGACAATATTTCTTTTGGTGTTGTCGTAAGCCTTAGTGATCTGAGCCGAGGGTTTGAATTGATCTAGATTAAAGCCTATACATGTGGCATCTCTCAAGGGTAAAACATTCAGATCTGATCCATTATCAATAAGGACCTGAGGCACTGTATTCATATTGCATTCCACCGTGATGTACAAAGCTCTAATATGCTTGATACCTTCTGGAGGTAAGTCTATATTAGAGAACATCAATGCTTGAACAGCATATGTGGCTCCCACAATCTGAGATAATCACAGAGGATCCATCTCTATGGGTACTTGCACACTGGTGAGGGACTTCACTACAGCTTCCCTATGGGCAGGAGATGCCATTAACAACCCCCAAATGGAAACATTGGCCTGTACCTTCTTCAACTAGCTCAGTATGATTCTCAGGTTGTGGCTGCCTGCTACACTGCCCTATCTTCATGACAGTTGGTTGTTTCACTATCAACCCCTTGGCTTTTTAGTCTTTCCCACTTCTAGTGACCATCACTTTCTTGGATCCTTCAGGCCTCTTTTTAATGAGAATATTATAGGGGTATTTACTCTCACCTTCCTTGCTTATATCACCAATCATGCCTACCATAGGTACTTCAATCCCTTCTTCATATGCAGATAGTGGACTTGCAGGACCCCTCAAAATGTCGATAGCCTGAGCTTTAACTATTTGAATAATGTTATTCAAATGCAAAATAAGCCCTTTAACAAATGGTTCATCCTCGAAATTAACCTTAAGATTTTCATAGACTTCTTTGACAGTTTCTTGCCGGACTTTCACTTTCCTCAATATTTTCTCAGTTACTAACATATCTTTACACATTTGATTCATTAAGCAGAGCACATTGTTGTAGGAAGGATTCTCTTCTTCACTTTCCTCTTCAAACTCAATTTCAAAACATGCACCTTTTGGCTCTTTATTATCTTTGTTTTCTTCACCAAATTCTTCCTCTAAATCTCCATTTCTTCAACAAGATCTTCTTCTAGATCTTCATTTTCTAATTCTTGATCACCCTCTATATCTCCATCCCCATCTTCTTCCTCCTCTGAATCATCGTCAGAGGGAAAGATTGGGCGAATGATGTATGTTGGATCCACATCGGGCACATTTCCTCCAATAGCATTCATTGTCTTACAAATTTTTTCAGTATCAGTATCACTTTCTCCACCTATATAGATTAAGTGACGCTCATCCCCATCTTTTTCTTTCTCTAAATCATCATTAGAAGGGAAAATTGGGAGAATGATATCTGTTGGATCCACATCGGGTACATTTCTTCCAATAGCATTCACTATTTCAGTATCACTGTCATCACTGTCACTCTCTCCACCTATATAGATTAGGTGTATTTCATCTGAGATCATTTCTCCAATAGTCAATGCCACCATTGCTCTGATCATGTCTGGTGTGACATCTTCTATTGTTGGTACAATGAGAGTTGTAGAGTCAATCAGGGGCTCTTCTTCCCTATCTATAAGATTCACCAATCCGATAGAGAAGTGCACTGATCCGATAGAGGAGTGAATGGGAGTATCTGGATCCATTTACATATCAGTCCAAGAAGTTTCATTCGGCCAATCTACCTCTGAACACTGATGTTGGTTCCCTTCTTCTAACCATCCGTTCATGGGAAAGTATTCTGGCGGTGGTGGATAAGGATAAGGATTATATGGAATTGGCAGGTAGCGAGGTTCTGGGTCAAAAGACGGCAAAGATGGGGGAAATGGGGCAATAACTAGTGATGGTAATCCTTTCCGAGTTAGGACACAATAGTCTGGTGTTGGATGGTAAGATGGAGATGGAGAATGTGATGCCAGGTGATAGGAAGGTGATGGAAGGTATGGTATTGGGTGATATAAAGGTGATGGAGAAAGTGATGGTAGGTGATATGAAGGTGATGAAGGACAGGATGCTGGGTGATATGAAGGTGATGGAGGTTGTCGATGATATGAAGGTGATGGAGGATGTGGGTGATAAGAAGATGATGGGAGGTATGATGTTGGGTGATATTAAGGTGATGGAGCATGTGGGTGATAGGAAGATGATGGAGTGTATGATGCTGGGTGATATAAAGGTGATGGAGCATGTAGGTGATAGGAAGATGATGGACTGTATGATGCTGGGAGATATAAAGGTGATGGGGGATGTGATGGTAGGTGATATGAAGGTGATGAAAGATAGGATGTTGGGTGATATGAAGGTGACCCTATCTGAGGAAGTGTAAGATTGTAGGGTGGGAGACTTTCATCTTCCCAGGAATGAATTTCTTCAATTCTCTTTTGATTCTCTTCTTCTTTTGCTACTAAATGCTTGGCTTTGAGCAAAGCTCAGTAAGCTCGGGCAGTAAAATGCCTTCTCTTTGGTGAGGGTTGAATCCTTCAAGTAGGATCATTCTCATCTGAATCACTTTGTATCATTCCAACTGTTCCATGATTCGGAAGGGGATTAGTAGTCACATTTGGCTGGCTCTTCAATGCCAGTTCAATCTGCCCTGATTCAATCAAATCTTGTACTGCATGCTTCAGGGTGATACATTGGTTGGTGAGATGACCCTTTTGATTATGGAAAGAACAGTATTCATTGTCCTTGTACTAAGGAGGTGGAGGATCACTGATTGGACGGGCAGGAGTCATACTCAAGAGGCCTTCTTTCTTCAATTTCTCATAACACACGGATAAGAGCATTCCCAAATCTAAGAATTGCCTCCTCTATACTGAACCTTTTTGAGTCGGAAGACTTGGCTTAATGACAACTAGAGCAGGCTTAAGAGTGCTGGTCGGTATTTGTGGTAGTTATGGTATTCACCTCTGTATTATGTCCTTTACTATATCTTGTATTCTTACTCTGCTCTGGGGAACCCTGGGGACTGTTCCAGTGTTGTGCTTCTCTGCTTCTCTAAAGATTCGATTTTCAACTCTTCTTCCTGTTGCTAGCAATGCTGAGAATGTCTCGATGTGCTGACTATATAACACATCATAATAGGGATTTTCCAAGTTACCTAGAATCATTTCAACTTGCTCTTTTTCAGTAGGTTGAGATGTCATCATACCTGCCTTATCTCGAAACCTTAAGAGAAACTCCATGAAACCCTCACCTAGAGCTTGTCAAATAGTTTCTAACTCTCGTCGAGTTATATCTAGTTCAGTGTTGTAAGAGTACTGCTTGGTAAATGCTTTCATAATCATTGACCAATTCTAAGTCTGAGAAGGGTCCAACTGAGTTAACCAACGAAGAGCTAGGCTTGAAAGAGTAAGCAAAAATGCTTACCCCATTTGTCCTTCAGTAAATCCCCATGATCTGAAAATATTAATGAAGACCTTCAAGTGTGCCCTCAAGTTACCCTTGCCATCAAACTTATCAGTGTTCCACTTAAATTTCTCAGAAATGCGAGCTCTAGGAAAGAGGATCATCTCATCAATTTCTATGGCTTGAGCATCTACGACCTTCCTCTTCTGCAGTAACTTTTCAAGTCTTCTTAATTGTTCCCTCATCTTTCTTTCCCTTTCAGTTTCAAGGGGTTCAGTTGGAAGATCTGGTTGGATTTCCTCTTCATCATCTTCGACCACAAGCCTCGGTATGGTATGAGGTGCATTGGACCCCATCTTGGTCCAATCCTATTCTCTTGGGTTGAAATGGGTTCAGTTTTGTTGCTGAGGCTGCTTGGCATTGGTAAACTGGGTGAATAAATGATGCAACTCTTCTAATTCTAACTGCATCATATCCATTCTCCTTTTCTCTTGGGCATCTGGTTGACTTCCACTAGCCGAATCCATATTCGTCAATTGTTCAGACGATGCTGAGCTAGGTGAACTTGGTGGCGTGAGTTGAACTACAAGTTCTACCGTTGGTAAGGACTTCTCAAGGCTGACTCGGATCAAACGATTATCTTGATGGGTCCACACAGATAGCAGGGAATTTCTTTGACCAGGAATCGTGCCTAACCTAAACCAAGAAATTTAAATTTTATATTTTTATTATTTTTATTATTATTATTATTATTATTATTATTATTATTTTATGATGCACACACAAATTTATTCCCCCTCAATAATAAGTGTCTAACTTTGGCCCAATTTTCAGTTGGTATTTATACACCCTTTTTTTTGTTTTTAGGGCCCAATTTAAACACAAATTATGGTGTGGGGAAACAAACAAGTTGGTCTATGCAAGAACAAACTTGCAACTGATTTCACATAGTTATTTTGTTTCTCCCCGTATCATGGAAATACCTAATTATTCCTGACTCTAGGAATGGTTTTATAGAACATTATCAGTCTAGAACACGAGCTAATATAATGTGGTGAAGTGGGAATCACCCCACAGGCATGGTTACATGAACCAAAACTAATATAGTTCCATCTCCCAATTCCCAATTGTCAAAGAACACATCAGGTTTAAACATATACAAGAAAAATCTCACCCTAGATGAAACAAGATAGAAGGGTTCTAACTTGAACCGCAAACAATTATTGAGACAGTTTGTGGAGTAACCTAGTGGTTTAATGGTCTAGTTCCTATATGATGCGATGCAATGGGTAAGGCTATAGGACAGAAAAAGGTTTCCCTTTTGATAGAACCGATATACCTATCACTGAAAGTGAATCCTGGGTATATGGTTCCTTTGATATACCAGATGGAACTGTATCAAGGGGTGTGCCTTCGCCGATGATTGTCTATGACATTACATGGGTTCAGTCGGCTAACCACAGGGGTAGGTGTATCCGTGAGTGAGTGTGTACACAAGTGTAGTGCAGAAAATGGCCATAGTTAATCTAAGAATAGCCCGATATGTTCTATCACCCTGAAGGTTTTGAACTATCGACGACCATCCTCGTCAACCAATTTCACTTCGAGCACTCTTATGTAGAAAGTGGGCATCATTTGATCTCAGAGTACTTAGTATATCATGCACTGATCTCCCCGAGGGTGAGGGCACGACAAGGAGTACCCTCATCAACTGATTTCACTTCGAACACGATGCATGATGCAGTTAGCAAGCAATATACAACAATGTTTGCACACAATGATGATGAGGGGGAGAAAATTCCAACATTCATTGTAAGCTTCTGGTATAGAAAGTTTGACTATCCCCAGTGGAGTCGCCACTGTAAGGGAAAATACCTTTTTGCTCTTTTTCTTTCTTTTTCTGCTCTATCCTTCACTTGTCACCTCTGTCCTGCCTCAGATTGAATGGTCTCCAAAGCATGGTCTGGCAACTATTGGAGGGAATAGGGAAAGCATGATTTTTGGAGTCGCCATATAGGATTCAAGGCCTAAAACCCTATGGTGGAGCTCAATTTCGATCGAGGGATCGAGCTCGAAAAGGGGGTTGGTTTCCTGCGAAAGGAAGGAACCCCCTAATTTGACTTCATAATTTGGTCTGTTCCAGAGATAGGCGTCCGTGTCAGGTTATGAGTGTGGGAAGGTGTTAGGCACCCACCTTGACCAGAATTCTCGGTCTTTC
Organism: Macadamia integrifolia; assembly: GCF_013358625.1. Lineage (NCBI taxonomy): Eukaryota > Viridiplantae > Streptophyta > Magnoliopsida > Proteales > Proteaceae > Macadamia > Macadamia integrifolia. The sequence goes on from NW_024869192.1 coordinate 26,557, forward strand.
TACCAAAAGCTTGGATTTTGAATATTCTCCCCCGAGAATTTTAACAGTCTAAGCTACCACAGAAGTTTTATTACATGAAATAATGCAAACATATATACATAAACTTGCTTGAAAGAATTCCACATGAAATAATAAAATTTACATAAAATAATGAAAAATATAATTATCTTACCTACATACACGTGATGTGCTCTATGACAAGAAAATCATGATCGTTATTTTATGTGATGAATACATGCGATAGCATATAAAATTATGAAACAAACTACATTTAATGGATAGATGCCAAAATTAATGCATAAAACTACAAAAATAAATCCTTATTTTATGCAATATACACGTAAAAAAAATATATACAGAAACGAGGCAAATAAATTACAATTCAATATTCACATGATAATAATCAATGAAAATGGCGAATTTTTTGATATTTTCCTCGACTCAGGGGCAACGATTCAATTTTTTTTCTCTTTCTTGGAGAAATTAAAAACTTCCGACACTTGGGTAAGAAAGTTGACAAGGCTTTTTCGCTAAGGTGTGACTAGGGATTCTGGTTTCCGGGAATCTGAATAGGGCTTCCATACTATATTTGTAGAATCAGAATCGACTTTGAAAATTTGGGCAGGGCTTCCGTGCCATATTTTTAGAGTTGGAATCAGCTCAAGAATTTTGGGTAGAGCTTCCGAGTCATATTTCTAGGGTTGGAATCAGCTCGAGAATTTTGGACAAAGCTTCCGCGCCGTTTTTCTAGGGTTGGAATCAGCTTGAGAATTTTGGGCAGAGCTTCCGCACCATATTTCTAAGGTTGGAATCAGCTTAGAAATTTTGGGCAAAGCTTCCATGCCATATTTCTAGGGTTAGAATCAGCTCAGGAATTTTGGGCAAAGCTTCCACGCCATATTTCTAGGGTTGGAATTAGCTCAAGAATTTTGGGCAGAGCTTCCACGTCATATTTCTAGGGTTGGAACAGCTCAGGAATTTTGGGCAGAGCTTCTGCACCATATTTCTAGGGTTGGAATTAGCTCAGGAATATTGGGCAGAGCTTCCGCGTCGTATTTCTAGGTTTGGAATCAGCTCAGGAATTTTGGGCAGAGCTTCCACGCCGTAATAAAAGTATTGAATTTAAATAAAATGAATTTGAACAGGAGTTCATTAGTAACCTGACATGGACAACCTGGGCTTCCGACAATGAGACAGTAAACTTCTGAGACAGTCAACTTCAGCTAACTTAGGATTCTTCACTCTTTTTCTTTCTTCTCTCTCTCTCTTTTGGAACAATGTTAGGGATTTTTCTCAGGGATTTTTCTCTCTATTGTTTTCTTTCTGTTCTTTTTTGCCTATTGCTTTCTGTCGGGGGTTTATATTGACCCAGGGGCCACTATTTATAGGAAAGGAGGGGCAGCCCAAGGCCGTGAGAGGGGGAGCCAAATCCATGTAAGGGCTTACACGGATTTGTAATCCCTTACACCGTGTAAGGCCTTACACAGATTGTGTAAGGGTTTACACGGAGCCCCCCTTCATATCACCCGTTAGTGTATGTGTCACCCCGTTGTGTAGTGAAAATAGGTATGTGTCACTCTGTAAAGCTTTGAAATAGTATGTGGTACCCTGTGAGGCTTTGAAATACCTTGTGTCACCCTCTTACACCACCAGATACTCCCCTAGACTGGGGGATACTCCCTAGCCTGGGCAGCAGTAGCCTTTGGTGGAGTTCTTATCTCGTCAATAACAGTTGGTAAGTTTTGGTTTGGATAGGGTCCTGTTTAAGTTCAAGGTTTGATTTTGGTTTGATTAAAAGTTTGATTTTGGTTTGATTATGGTTTGAATTGTGGTTTGATTAAAAGTCTGATTAAGGATTGATTATGGTTTGATTTAAAGTTTAGGTTATGGTTTGATTTAAGGTTTGATTATAGGTTTGATTTAAGTTTGATTAAGGTTTGATTAAAGGTTTGATTTTGGTTTGATTTTAAGGTTTAATTTTAAGTTTTGATTTTAAGGTTTAATCTTAAGTTTTGATTTTGGTTTGATTTAAGGTTTAATTTTAATTTGATTTCAAGGTTTAATTTTAGGGTTAAGGTTTGATTAAGGCTTGGTTAAGGGTTTGATTTAAAGTTTAATTTTAATTTGATTTTAAGGTTTGATTAAGGCTTGATTAAGGGTTTACTTTTATGTTTTGGGTTCGGGTTCTAGTTGGGTTTAGAGGTTCAGGTTCTAGTTGGGTTTAGGGTTTGGTTTAAATTAGGGTTTAGGGTTTTGATTAGGGTTTAGGGTTTTTGTTTGGTTTGGTTTGGTTTGATTTGGTTTTGGGTTTTTGTTTGGTTTGGTTTGGTTTGATTTGGTTTTGAATTGGTTTGGTCTGGTTCAGGGTTTGGTCTAGTTTAGGGTTTGGTCTTTGTTTGGTTTGGTTTGGTTTGATTTGGTTTTGAATTGGTTTGGTCTGGTTCAGGGTTTGGTCTAGTTTAGGGTTTGGTCTGGTTTAGCGTTTGGTCTAGTTTAGGGTTTGGTTTGGTTTAGGGTTTGGTTTGGTTCAAGGTTTGGTCTGATTTAGGGTTTGGTTCTTTCTAGTTTAACTGTTTCAAAGTTCAAGTAGGCATTATGGCACACCTGGGTATCTGTTTTTTTCATACAAGATATCAATGAGACCATGTTTCTGAATACTTTCCAATGATACGGGAATCGAGCACCTGCTAGGCTTGATTGTCGTTTTCTAGCAAAAGGTATTAATGACCACTTCCGGTCACCTTCCCCACATCATTTAAACTTTGACCAATCACAAGTTCTGGGATAGTCTGGATTTGTGTCGAAAATTCAACTTCTTTCTGAAAGAGAAAATATATGTCTCCTTATTACCCGTAATTCATCATTGCCGAGGGGGGACAAAATTTGGTGTCTACACTTGAATATTAATTGAGAAGAACCAAATAACTCACCTATCTATTGACTATTGGATGCCAAAATTAATGAAGAAGAAGTTAAATGGGAGAAACGAGAAAAAGAAGGCGTATGCCATGGTCGGCAATCCCCTTAATTATGGATTCGGCTCTTCTGTGGCACGGGGTTGTGCTACACGATATGTAGCACAGCTCCACAACTTGATAGGTGGACATTTTTAATCAAGTGGTCTAAATTACTAAGAGAGTAAAGAGTGTGATGGACATGCAATACATCTTATTATCAAACCAAACAGGATCGTTTTCACCATATATCACAGCCGGTGACCTCTCCCTCACTGCCAAATACCAACGGACTTACATCTCAAATCCATGAATTTTGCAAAAGTTATGTAATACACAAATATTGCAGTTGGGTTTTTTAGTTTATTCGGCTTTTCCGAATTCCAATTTTCCCTTGCAGTTTTTTATTTCTAGGTTCCCATTTTCTCCGCCTTTTTGTCTCATCGGTTCCTCTTTTTCTGATCGTCTTCACGTAGATAGATTGGGGAGTTGCCTGTAGCAATCGTTAATGTTTCTACCCTTCTCTTTTGCTTCATCTCTTGTTGCTATTTTGGCTGAACTTCCTCTCATGTTGCTGCTCAAATATCTTCTTGACTCCACGTTTTGCTTTAATTTTATTTCAATCCAGAATTCCTCCTTCCAATTTGAGTTACTGTAGAACTGACAAGCATTCTTGGGTTTATCCTTGACCAGAAAAGGCTTAATTATTTTTTAGTTTAACATTTGAGGTTTTTATTGAATTTGGGAAGTGGTTCTTTTCTAGATTCTTGAGGTTATGCTCATGTAAATTAAAAGATATTTGGATTCCCTGCAAATGCCTATTGATTTAATGCCTCTTATCTTTCTTTTAAAATCTCCACCTTTTCGCATTTTCTCTCAGGGTACACCGTCCCCTTCTTTTTTTTCTTTTTGGTATCAAACAATTTTGGCGAAATTCATGATTTTTCCATTTGAAAGAACGAGAGGTTGAAGGAGAAAGTTGCCCACCAATGTCAGATCATTTCTCCCTTTTTTTCTTAGGGTTTGATGATGGAAACAATCCGAGATGGAAGTCAGATGGTAGTGAGAGGTCGCTGGCAGTTATTAATGTTGAAAACGATCCGAGATTTTTGTTGCCAAAGGATTTTGCAGAGAAGTAGCCCTGAAAACCAGGTGTGAACGAATTCGTAAGTTGGGATTTCTCTTTCTATTTTCCTCATCGGTTTGATTTGGTAATCTAATGTATCACATGTCCATCGCACTCTCTACGTTCTCAGCAATTCAAGCCACTTGATAAAAAATTTACACGTGTCAAGTTGTGGAGCTGCGCTACACATCGTGCAGCACAACCCCGTGCTACAGACGAGCACGATCCTTTTCTCTTTCAACCGGAAACTTTTTGAAGGTCAAAACAAAATGGGATTCCATACGTATGCCTTACCAACTCACCTAACCATATTCCAATCCGGTTTTCTTGAATGAGCTATTGGCCAACCTTCCCTAATTCTCCTCCTATGGATTGAATTTTAATTCAAAATTTCACCAAAAAGAAAATATATATATATATATATTTCAAAAGATTTTTTCTGAAACTTTAACTAGAATTATCCCTTGGTTCAGTGACCATCTAAACTAAAATCAATTTGATCCTTTATTGAGTCAATCAGATACTTCCTAAACCCACTGAATTGAGCCTCAATCAAAATGGGCCTTCTATTTTGAATCAACCTAAAATCTACATGATCATATCATTAATACCAGTACATTACCATTTCACAAACATACAATTCACATTATAATTATTTACCATAAAAAAAAAAAAAAATCTCACATTATAGTTTAAATCCTTTGCACATCAAATAATCAGTTGATCATTCGAACCTAGATACGTAAACCCTCAATACAGTTTCTGATATATATTTATATTGTTTTGGTTAATTTTATATATCTATATATATATATATATATATCTAGTTGAAATGAAGGATTCTCTCTCTCTCTCTCGTCCACTGAATACCCTACAAAGGTAGTGGTTGGTTTGGTTCAATTTCGGTCCATATTGAGTCGGTTTATTGTGGGAATATTGAAATCAAAACCAATCCAATGAGGAAATTTTGGTTTCAATTCCTTGTATCATTTTGTTATTGGGATGGATTCGGTTTACAATATTATGCAAAGCACTGGTTTATTTCATGATTTTTGTATT
>NW_024869193.1:0-31584 GCF_013358625.1 Macadamia integrifolia
TTGTAACTAATTTGCTTAGAGCAGCTGGGATAGATAGCTGTGGATGAGAAACCCAAGCTGAGATAGCCACTTCGTCTCCCACTTCCCTTGGTTATTATTTATTTTAGTCATTCAATTTCCTTGTTCTTTCTTTAATTTCTGCATTCAAGTTCTGTTAGTGCTACTATTACTGTGATACTGTCCAAAAGAACATCAATTCTGTCCAGTCCTTTTTGTCCTCAATCAATCGGCCAAGAAGCCAGAATTGAAGCTTAATCGATCTCCAGAAGTTCCTCAACTTGAAGTCACATCTGTCCGGCATTATAGGGGCCTACTCTACTCCATCAGTGGACCACTCGATCCACACTTGAAGTCCAGTTGAGGTCAGCTTCTGCTGTTCTTGAACATCTTCTACTTTCTCTCTAAAGACCCGAAACCAATAAACTCCAGATCTCATACACCAGCCAACAGAAGTTCACCATCTTTGGGGGTTTGGCTCCTCCCCATAAGACCTACAATCGACCCTGGTTTCAGCCCCATCTGAACAGCCTCCTTCCAGCCGCAGGTGTCCCTTGGAAACCCTAGCCGCAGGCTTCTCTCTCTCCTAGGGTTTGATTATTGATTGTCTTTTGGGGCTTTTTTTTGTCGGTTACTTTACTCTTGTGAGGGTTATTTAAGACTGTTGTTTACTTTGTTCTAAGGTCTCTTTTAAGTTATATTGTTTGGGGTTATACTTGTGGGGGTTAGCTTCTTCTAATCTACTCCTACATTAGATCCTCTCTCCTTCTTCCTCCTCTTTCTCTTCTTCCATTCTTCATTTCCTTCTGGTTCCCCCCCCCCCAATTACTGTTCTTCCATATCAGTACCAGCAGTGTCATCGAAGTCTATCCTCCTCTGTTTAATCTAATATTTGGTCAAATGCAGTCCTTCCACATACAACCTGAACCCTAGTTCCCTGGCCCATTAGTTCGCCTATTCATGAGATTGGAAACCACAAACCAGGTCTAGTGTGTACTGTCCTTCAGAACCTTGTTGCAGGTTATTTCTTGGATTTTCAGGTTGATGAAACCTACTGTTGTGTACTGGATCTATTAGATTAATGAACCAGTAACTCACCTCTTGAATTTCAAGCTCCTCCAATCGATTTGGTTGAGTTCCAACATCGAAACCCATATGTTCTTTCTGTCATTGGTTTGTGCTAGAGGTTGAAGATAAAATCCCCTCCCCCACGATTTTCGGTTTCTTTATTTTATTCTCTTACTTTCTTCTGATACAGCTACCCTTTATCCCCTTTTCTCCTTTGTCTTCTATTTACTTTTAGTTGTAAGTTTGTCCTAGGCCTTTATGTTTAATTCCCTTCTAATCCCCTTCCTCATCTAACTACTAAGTAATCCTTTAAGATTCTGGTCATTTACAATCCTGCCACAGACCTTGCAAACTGGAGTAATTTGCTGAATCACCATTATTTATCAACTTTGCTATTGTACACCTGGGTAGGCCCATAGGGAACCCAAACAGGGTTTTTTGACCACGGGATCACATCAGTTTTTGAATACAGAAACTTAATGGTTGCATTCTGGAACTTAATTTTGTATGCAACTCAGGAACTGAACAGATTTCTACCAACTAAATCCGTGGGGAAGTATTGCAAGCATACCCCTTTTATTCTTCGCTCTAGTGAATTCCTTTGCCTTTTCAACCTCAGTAGCAGCCTTCTTCAATAGGACTTTCTCCTTTTTCTCTAGCATTTCAAGTGTCTACACAGTGCACAGAAATCATGAATAACAATAAGCATCACAAAATCAGGATATTAATAGAGAACACAGCAACTTAAATATATAAATATATATATATATATATATAATAATTGATTATTTTGGCTTAGAAGGTTTAGGGTAATCCAAAAAATAGAGATTCTAATATGCAAATGTGACAAAGCTAAGCATACCAATATACAAATAGAACAGAAAATAAACTGTCGAATTGCCAATGTTAGAATTATTTTCAGAAAATTCTGCTTTAAGTACAATCTTGGCTGCAATGAACTTTTAACAGTATCTTGCCTCCAAAAGACTGGGCTTTAGCTGTTGAGTTACGATCTCCATCTCCCCCACAAAATGCTAAAATAATAAGAATGCAAATGTTGATTCAATCAAAAATAAAATTTTCATAACAAGGATTAAATATCAAATATGAGAGGCAAATGCAACAGGAGAATGATGGACATACATATGACATTAACAATAACAAATGCCTGAAAAAGCAAGAAGGAACATTGACATACTAAGCTCGTACAAACAAGTCTAATGAAAGCATCTTAACCATTTTTCAAGTTCAACCACACAATAGTGATAACCAGAATAGGCACAAGATGCAGTCAAATAGAGGTCTAAGGAATGGGCTATAACAAATTGTTCATCTATCAGCAAGTTGAAGTCGCAGGTTAATCATCTAAAAAGCAAAATTAAAATATGCCCAACTGTTCCATTTGGTGTGAAGTAGATAGAACTGACCAATCACCTCATCACGTTTTGCAAGTTGTGAAGCAAGTTTTGAAATTTTTCTAGTTTCTTGTGGTCTTCCAGCAAGGAACTGATTCTTTGCCCACCCAAAAAGGAAGAACAAGAAGCTCCACAAATCCAGGCTGAAGATCATCAATGATGGAATTGATAACAATACTTTGAGAATTTAGAAATGACCACGATGAGAAGATTCAAGGTGTCACCAGCGCCATAAAAGAAAGCCTGATTAGTAGTCAACCCGCATTTCTCTATAGTAACAGAAGGAACCTACTTTTTACCCATCAATCAAACCAAATAAATGTGTATGCATTAGAGGAATTTGTCGGAGTCAATCCAGAACGTAAGCGTAAAGGAGATTTCCACCTTACACATCGAATAAACCAAATCCGTTTCAAAGCCCACACATAAAAATTTAATGGAAACAATTGCCACCTCCGTAACATATGGAAATCTAAGATTCGATAGCCAACCCAAATCGCCTTTTAGAAAATACAAACCAAACAACCTTATATGAAGAAAAACATAAAAAGAACAGTAAAAGAATACGGCCATGACCAACATATGATCGAAGACCCTACCTCATTCAACTTGTCTAACGTTGCTACGGCATTGGTTTCCTGTTTAGGCTTACCAAAAATCCGCGTAAACATGATTGATTCCCTGATTAGAACTTCCTACTCTGCACCCAATCAAAGACACAGAGAAAGAGAGGGAAAAGAAAAAAGAGAGCTTTGAATCAAAACCCCTACAACTTATACCATGATCTACAAACACCAAAAAAATAATGAAATTTTTTAATCAGAATTCAAAGGACGAACAGATGCAAACCTGCAAATCAAAATCTATGATCAATTCTGGACAACAGCGATCGAAAACCCGAAATTGATTTTCGACTATGAGTCTCAAGTCTTAATGTTGGGATGAAGAATCGAATCAGACTGGAGCTCCACAGAAGACCGACTCCGCGTTGGATGTCGGAACTGCAAATAAAGCGAAACCGTAGCGAAATAGAAGAAAGAGAGATCTTGGAGTCGTCCGCACTCCCCCCTCAGGAAATCCGTCAAGAAATTTGTCCGTTTTTCTTCGTCGAGTGGTAAACTACTTACTTCAAGATCAATCCTCTAAGCAACGTTGGTTCTTGGGACCCAACCTTATTCTGATCCTACGATATCTAACATGTCCAGCGATCAAGTGGAAAAAATAAATAAATGGGATAAGCCACGTCAGACGTCACCAATGGAAGAGTATTAATCAACGCGTCGCCTTCTGTCCAAGAAACATCAAGCACGATGGGATGTCGGACCACCTGTTTAGTGGTCTTATCGTCTATAACTTTCTTTTGGATGATTTACATCAATCTTCCCCGTTTCCTCAAATTACAACTTTTTCTTAAAAATTCATTTATTATATTTAGACTCACAAAATTGACATCGTGAGAGAAGTGTTAGTTTTGAATTTTAATGGATAAAATTGCCTCTAACCTTTTTAAAGATCCTATCTTCTCTCATATGCACATACCCATCACAAACCCAAGGAAACCCAGGAGAAGGGTGCAAAGAATGCCCTACGGTGGAGAGGAGTTGTTATTCTGACGGTTTTTTCAGGCGACATCTCCAGTGAAGGCGGACAATAGTCTCTCTTCTCTCTTCTCTCTTCTCTCTTCTCTCTTCTCTCTTCTCTTATACACCCATACCTATCACATAACTTATCAAGTGTTTTTTTTAGTTTGTCTTGTTTCCTAAATTGAAACATATCACTGATTTTGAGAAGTTAAGGCATTAACTGATTCATAAGAACAGTTGATTCATAGTAGCATCTGAGAATTTAGGGCAAGTGATTATACTAATGTATTTTGGCCAGATTTATTTTGATTCTTCCAATGGTGCTCCTCTTCTTCTTGTTTTGCGCAAACAACTTTGGGAATAATATAAGAAGAACAATGGCAAATGAACATTTTCTGAGAATTATTATTATGTGATTGAACTCCATTTTGGGGGGGGAGGGGGGGAAGTAAACTGAAGCATTCAAAAGAGTGATCTGCCAACACCATTGTTGTTGTCCATGCCTATTTAGAGCTATTTAGCAATTTTGGTAATGTTTTTTGGGTGATTTACATTCTAATAATTTTACCTTTTTTTTTTCTTTTTTTTTCTTTTTTTTTTGCAGATATACAATGTCATCATCAAGTGTGAATGACAACAATCAAAGTTCAATACTGAAGAACTTGAACATTGTATGTCACAGCCAGAAAAGAGCATTGGTTAGAATTTTAGAGAATGCTAATAGCCAACACAAGCTCTACTATTGCTGCTCCAATACACCATGTGATTGTGGATTCTTTTCTTAGTGTGATCTTATAGAAGAACAAAAAATTTTGCCTCTTACAAGAGACAATATCACCACAGTCACTCCCCAGACATTTGTTGGTGGTCGAAGTCTTGAAAATCAACAAATGAAGGAAGAGATCCGTGCTTTGAAGAAAAGAGTGAAGGGATTAGAGAAGTCTGTTGGAATTCTTCAAATTGAAATAGTGGTGCTTATTTTGGTCATTGTTATCTTGTTTGGGAGAAAATGAGGAATTATGAAGACTATTGTACTAGTTTTATTAAGTTATAATGACTAGCTTTAACTCTTCAACTTTTAATCCTATTGTACTGGTTTTATTAATTTGGCCCTCGTGTCTTTGTATTTGCCTATCCTATAATTTTAAGCAAATTGACAGCATTTCCATTCAACATAGGACAATATGTGTCACACCCTGTTCTTACAGAACCAGATCGGTGACTGAGTTAATTCCATTAACCCAAAACCTGCCAGGATCATCGATGCAGTAACCACAACACAGCATACACACAACTAAAGAATGTAAAATCTGTATTTCAGCGGAGGTTTTGTATATATATATATACTTGTAAATACCTCAATACTCTTGATACCTAAATTGTGTTACTTAGTACAATTACATATGGGCCCATAGGCGTAATATATACACAAGAAATACAATTTAAATGTCTAGAACATAAAAGAGGCAACATAACAAAAAATCAAAAAGAATCCAGGGTCGGGTATCACTATTGTTGTCCTGTAACACAGCTCTCGTACAGGCATTCAGCACTGTGCCCAAGATCTTCAGGGATCCACCAGTCCTCAGCTAAAAATTCTATAGTGGGTCCCAGCTCTAGCTCTTCAGTTGAAAAAGCTGCAAGATCATCTAATGGTGTGCACGTGGGATGAGCTCACTAGCCTAATAAGTGAAAAGAAAAACCAAGCAAGTATTCGCAATACAAATGTACCTATATACATGCAAGTCCGTTTTATTATCCTAAATCACCTAAGTAATATTTTTAGGTCATAGGTTATGTGCTACTCACAACTACAGTGCGCGTAGAACTCCATTCCGCGATACGCCTATAGGGTTATCAGAGAAGGCAAACCGTGGGTACCAGAAAAGTAAATTAATGTTCCTCCATGACATTAAAGTCAATTGGGTCTTACACTACATTAAAGTAAATGTAGTACGATTGACCCTCTAATTATATCACCAAAGTTATCGACTATCCTAGTGATCAGTCGAACGTACTTCTAACTGCTACCATTAGTACACAACCCCAAGCTTTTCCCCAGTAAAATACCCAACACCTAAACCCCTGCTGAAAAGGATCATAGCACAGAGAAATGTAATTCCTAACTGCATACTTCTATATGAGATAGTACGACTGTATAGTGCCACTACATCCATTCCACGGGCCACCAATGCACTCGTTTCCAAGCTGACTACGGCATCTAATCTAGCAATGCATCATATTCAATAATTGAAATCATCTATATCATAATTCATAGCAAGAATTAAGCATTTAATAATTAAAGTTATAGTATAAAAAATCATAAACGAGTTTCATAATGCACAAGACAATACATGCAACTGGCATTCGTGGATGGCTAGTCTACACACAGTAATAAAGTGATGACATGGCTAATCTATAATAATAATAGAATGATGTAAAAACATTCCAAAAATAAAGTCAACGTCCTCTCCCCACTTACCTATTATGTACAATAGCTTATGCTTGGTACAAGCGAGATCTGAAGCGAGAAGACACGAGTTCCTAATAGAACCCAACATAAGCGAGTGAGTTTAGCATTTCACCACTTTAGGGTCAACGTGAATGAAATATGATGTTTAAAACGCATTTAAAATCATAAAAAAAGGTTGACTGACAAATTCGGGCCCCATTGGAGCTCGATAGGCCTCACTGGTAGGTCAACCGGCGAGCACCTTCCCCGTCGGTCGTTGCCCGCCGATTGGGCTAGGGGCTCTGCCAGGACCAGCTAACTAGGAGTAGTGGGCCAGGTCAGCCACCAGTCTTTGCCCATCAATCGGGCTAGAAACCCAACCAGGACAGGTGAGCTTCAGATTTGTGGGTCCATCACTTCCCAGGGCACCCACTCATAACTGAGATTCTACTGTTCACTTCCATTCTTCATCTCGCCTTGGAGAAACAATAAGGGGTCAATTCCACCTCATTTTCCACACATCTAAAGTCTCATATTGTGATTCTAACCTAAATCTAGGGTCGATTCAAGGTTTTAAGCACTGATCTTACTTCTTTGCTCAAGATCACCTTCAAAACTCTAAATCTCTTCTCCAACTCAAAAATCATCAAATGCTCTTCAAATCTTGTGATTTCTTCATCTAAAACCTTCAAAATCAACATGTATGTCTTCCATTAAACTTTAGATTCATTCTCAAGTGGGATTAACAATATCTAAAGGATTTCTATCCGAATCAAAGAGTTTCACTTAGGGTTTCTTGAGAGTTTAAGAAATATAGCTTTTACTCACCTCAAATCGTAGATCTCAAGACAAGGATCACTTCTCCGGCGCCAAAATGGAAAGATCTAACCTCAGCATCACACCATGAGCATTTCTTCCTCTTCGTCCTCCCTTTTTCTTCCTTTCTTTTCTCTCTCTTCTTTACTCTTCTCGCCCACCTTGTAAAACATTAAATGAGGAAAAAGAGGAGTAATAATTGCTATTTATACCTGGGTCAAAATATTTAATGGGCAGACCGGTAGGTCACACTGGTGGGTCTGACCACCTATGACCACCCACCAGTCGGTCGAAACTTAGCCAAATAATTGAGATTTCGATGAGACTTGGCTCTCGACACGTATTTCACTCCCCGTATATGATTTAAAAAACGTACTTGTCATAAAATATGGCTACATACCTTTATTGTCCGTACATGGCTTTGTGATACGTGCAAGTGTACAGCTTGGGCACGCAGACTTTACTAGGCACTGGTTCAGACTCGCCTGGCCAACCCGAGTTTAGACTCACCCTTGCCATCATGTTCCATAGGGTACCTATCTCAACTTGTTCGGGTTTAGATCCTGCACGACTAAATCGAACCAACTGGGTAAATAAATCGAGTTTAGAAAGTAGGGTATCATGTTTACCCCCCTTTTTAAAAATTGTCCCCGAAATTGTAGTACCTGGTTGTCCGAAAAGATGAGGATATTTAGTCTAGATGTCATCTTCTTTCTCCCAGGACGCTTCCTTAAGTGAATGATTGGCCCATCGAACCTTCACAAAAGCGATGGAGCGATTGCGAAGGGTTCACCTTCCGATCTAGAATTTCAGCAAACTGCTCTTCATAAGTCATACAGCTTCTAAGTACTCCGATTCTACAGGCAACACATGTGTTGGGTCATGGATGTACCGCTTCAGCATAGAAACATAGAATACATTGTGAACATTATTGAGGGAAGGTGGAAGGGCCAACATATACGCTACGGAGCCAACTCGTGCCAAGATTTCAAACGGGCCAATATATCTCGGACTTAGTTTGCCCCTTCTGTGGAACCTGTATAACCCTTTGGTAGGAGAGATTTTAAGAAACACCTTCTCCCTCTCTTGGAATTCAATGTCTTTCTACATAGCTTTTTTGGCATGATTGGGCTGCCTTAATCCTCTCCCGAATGACATCAAACTTGTCACACATCATCTATATCATTTTCGATCCTAGCATTCGACGCTCACCTACTTCATCCCAATATAGGGGTGTTCTGCACTTCCTGCCATACAATGCCGCATATGGAGCCATTCCAATTGTGGCTTGATAGCTATTATTATAAGCAATCTCCATAAGATGTATGTATTCCTCCTAACTGCCATTCATTTTTATTGCACAGGCTTTGAGTTTGTCCTCCAGTATTTGTATGGTTTGTTTTGATTGCCCATCGGTCTGTGGGTGGAAAAAAGTACTCAGATTCACTTGTGTCCCTAAGGATTGCTGGAGGCTTTTCTAAAATCTAGATGTGAACCTTCGGTCTCTATCTGACACAATGCTCACTGGCACTCCATACAACTGGACTTTGTCATCCATATAAAGTTTTGCTAGTTTGTCCATGGAATAATTGGTCCTGATTGGAATGAAATGAGCAGTCTTGGTAAGCCTGTCAACTACCACCCAGATTGCATCCATCCCCTTGGGTGTACAGGGTAGCCCTATAACAAAGTCCATAGTGATCCTGTCCTATTTCCACTCCAGTATGGGGAGTGGCTGAAGAGTGCCATATGGTTGATGCCATTCTACCTTGACCTTCTGACACGCGAGACACTGTGTCACATACAAGGCTACAGTAGTTTTCATTGCTGGCCACCAATAACTTTGTTTGAGGTCCTTGTACATCTTTGTGCTCCCAAGGTGAATTGAGTATTCAGAACTGTGTGCCTCCTTCACTATCTTATCTTGTATTTCCATGTTGTCAGGCACACACAATCTTCCTTGAAACAGTAATGCCGCATCATTGGCTATTGTGAAGTCAGGGTCATTCATTGTTTGCTCCTGAATTTTTATTCTGATCCTTTGCAGCTCAGGATCCAAAGATTGCTTTATTATCACCTCCTGCCTAATGGACGGATGTACCTGTAGGGCTATCAGGGATATGGTTAACTGCTTAACATCATCTGGCTGATGTTCGAGCCTTAAGGTTGGTCCCTCATATAAAAGGATTTCATCCATCATTACTGCCTCTTGTATAAGCTGTGGACTAACAACAAAGTACGAAAGTGATATAGTCTGAGCCTTCTGACTTAGAATGTCTGCCACCACATTAGCTTTGCCCAGGTGATACTGAGTGTCATAATCATAGTTCTTTATAAGTTCAAGCCATCTTCTTTGCCTTATATTCAAATCTTTTTGGGTGAAGAAGTACTTAAGACTTTTGTGATCACTGTATATCTCGCACTTCTCCCCATACAGATAATGACGCCAGATCTTTAAAGCAAAGATGACTACCACCAATTCTAAATCATGAGTGGCGTAGTTCTTCTCATAATCCTTAAGTTGCCTGGATGCATATGCTACCACCTTGCAGTGTTGCATGAGAACATAGGCCAACCTGATCTTGGAAGCATCAGTATAGACTATCATCCCACTTATACCATTTGGAATGGTTAATACAGGAGCTGACACTAACAGCGTCTTTAATTCTTGGAATCTGTTTTCATTTTCTTCTGACCAATCAAACTTCACACCCTTCCTGGTCAACTTGGTCATCGGCGCAAAATCAGAGAAAAACTTTCAATGAAGCGTCGGTAGTAGCTTGCTAAGCCCAAGAAGCTTTTAATTTCTATGACATTCTTGAGTGTCTCCCACTCTACTACGGCCTTCACTTTATTCAGATCCACTTCGATCCCATTCTCAGACACCACGTGTCCTAGGAATCTAACTTGCTTGAGCCAAAACTCACATTTGCTGGACTTGGGATATAATTGCTGCTCTCTGAGTCTTTGTAGTACCATTCTCAAGTGTCTTGCATGCTCTTCTTTAGACTTCAAGTAAATCAAGATGTCATCGATGAAAACGATGACCCACTTATCAAGGACATCATGAAATATTTGATTAATTAAATCCATGAAAGTAGCCGGTGCATTGGTTAACCCGAAAGACAACACTAGGAATTCATAATGACCATATTGGGGTCTAAAAGATGTCTTTGGTATGTCACTGCCCTTTATCTTGAGCTGGTAATAACCCGATCTGAGATCAATCTTTCAAAACACCTTAGCACCTTATAGTTGATCAAATAGATCATTAATGCACAGCAACGGATACCAATTCTTGATGGTTAACTTGTTTAATTCTTGGTAGTCGATGTATATACGCAAACTACCATCCTTCTTCTTAAAAAATAAGACGGGTGCACCCCAAGGAGAGACACTTGGGAGTATGAACCCTTTTTTCAATAAATATTGCAACTGCATTTGTAGCTCCTTCAACTCAACTGGTGCCATTCTATATGGAGCCTTGGACACTGTGGCAGCTCCAGGAATTAAATCAATGGTAAACTCCAGCTCTCTGTCAAGCGGTAGCTAGGTTAGATCATCTGAAAAGACATTAGGGAATTCCTTGGCTACCTCCAATTCTTCTAGTGGTGTAACCTTTGTATCCACATCTAGTACTGATGCTAGGTAGCCCTAACATCTATCTTCCAATAATTTCACCGCCTGAAGGGTGGAGATAAGGGCCTTTCTAGGTCGCTTTGCCCTATCAGCTTGGTATATTAGCTCTTCTCCTTCATCATCCATCACTTTAACTTGTTTCTTGACACACATCACATTTACTCGATGATGTCAAAATTCTGCATGTTGAATTTGATAAGCTCAGTATCTAGCTTCCTTCCAAAATTTCAATTGGACATGGCCCATACACCTCATTCAATTGTGCTACCTTGCCTGTGGGTGTGCTAACAACCAACTTGCATTCTAAAGTCTTGGATGGCACATCAAGCTTCCTAAAAAATCTCTTAGACGCAAATGAATGTGAAGCTCTGGAGTCAAATAAGATATATGCTGGTATAGATAAGACACCTAGCATCGCATTACATATAAGTTTAACATACTACTCAAAATTTATCCCAAAATCTCTTAATTAAAGTGTACCTACTACTACTCTGTGTTGGCCTCAGCCTCCTCAGCTGAAAAGGTGTACATCCTTCTCTGAGGCTGGTTTCCTTAAGTCAATATAGGTCTATAGGTAGGGGGTTGATTTGGTGGTGTAGCTGATTTGTACCGGCAATCCTTGGTGAAATGCCTGTACGAGTAACAGTTATAACATCGATTCTGGGATGCCTGAACCGGAGTGGGGGCATTCTACACTGATCCTGGTACAGTCGGGGGATGAGGTGGTCTCAGGGCCGTAGGCACCGTACTAGTGTTCAGGCAGAAAGATGTAGTGCCTGATCCACTAGTTGGTAGGGAAAGATAACTCGATGGCCTGTAGGGCTGCCTGTAAGAGGGACCATATCTATATGACCCACGAAAGTTCTTGCTCAGGCCACCTAAATTGGCAAATGGGTTTGCCCTCTTCCAAAGTCCTGGTGTAAGGGATAGCTCTCCCTTCTACTTGTCCTCTATTGCTTTAGCTTTTTGCACAATCTGAGCGTAATCAGTCAGATCCAATGCCTCTAGCACTGTACCAATGGATATCTTCAATCCCTTCAGAAAATTCTTGGCATTTTCCTCAGTTGTCTTCATATGGTGAGGAGCAAAATAGGACAAGCTCTCAAATAGTTGTTGATAATCTAAAATAGTCTTACTTCCTTGGGTTAATGCCATAAATTTCGCTTCCTTGCTGTTTCTGAAGTTTCGAGGATAGTAATTTGACAAGAACAATTCCTTGAATTGCTCCCATGTAGGTTCTGGATGAGTTGCTATCAAAATAGGCTTAGAAGCTTTCCACCATAAATCAGCTTTATTTTTAAGTTGCAATCCCGCACAGATGAGCTTTTGTGCCTCTGTGCAATCTATAATCTCAAATATCTTTTCCAGCTCTTGGATCCATTGATCTGGCTCCAATGGATCACTACCCACCTTGGTGAAGATAGGAGGCATGTATTTCTTAAAGGATTCAACCACCTTTGCCTTACTGGTAGCTAGTGGGTGATAAGGTGGACAGCCCAGACAGTATGGGTAAGGTGGAGGCATCATGAATGGAGGAGTGCCGAATGGTGGAACGGGTGGGGTTCCACTTGGTTGATCTTGTGGTGTTAGCCCAGGTGGGGTTCCTCCTGGTTGTGCTCCAGCACCTGACCCCATGGGAGGTCCTATGGGACAACCACTCTAGGTTTCTGACCCGCTGAGTAAGGTTCAGATACTATTGCATAGCAGTCATAAAAGTTTGTTGCTATTGGAGCAACTGCTGCTGAAATGCCTATTGTGATTGTTGAATGAGTGTCGCAACATCACCTAGAGTGATGATAGGTGGAGGACGCAGAATCTCGTTCACAGGTTACCTTGAACTTCTTTTGGTCTAAGGTTCACTTGTGGTGGTGGGTGTGAGGATTGCCCCACGGATCGAGGTCCACAGGGATTTGGTGATCGACCAATGGGATGGGGACCAGAGTGGCACCTCGAGCATTGCTACTGAATCTAGTGTGTACCATAGTGTTCTGTACCTGAATTATATAAAAGTAAGCATTGATTAAATGCCACAACATTCACATATGTGCACATATTCAATTGCACTTTATGTCACGGATCACATTGTCACATCACACCATATGGCCTTACGCACCGGCATTTAATTACCAAGACATAGATCGGTCACACAACAATGCCTAAACTATGTGGCAAAACACTCCCATTGGCACCTAATTGGGGCCCAATGGCACAGAATATGAGAAATTCCAACCACAGGGTGCTCTGGACCTTGAAACCCAAACCGACAGGCTGAACTGACGGGCAAGGCTAGGTTGGGGTCCGTCGGTCGGTGGCCCATCGATCGCAATCGAGGTGACTTAAAAAGGGTTTTAAAACCCCATTTTGTCTATAACTCTTCATTTCTCCTTCCCTTTTCGACTTAGAATGACTCAAGGCACCTACCCGACACTTCAACTCGCGATTTTACTCAACGATTCTTGGATTTTGGAAGATCATTTGTCTTCCCATTCACAAGTAAGTTTTCTTTCCCCATTTTCTCTTTGAGATCTGTGTTTTCGGTGTTCTTTTGCTTTAGAAACCTTAGAATCTCGATATTTACTTTATTCCTTCGATAGAATGTTTGCTCTTCGTCAATGTAATGATTTATTTGTGATTTCTATTGCTTGTTGGCCTTGCTTGACCGATTTATAGAGAGAATCTCAAAAAAAAAAAAAAAAAAAAATTGCCCTAGTTTCTCTGTTTTGGGGGTTTTCTCTATTTCTCTTCTTCTCTTATAAATTGATGGCTCAAATGAGACTCTTCACTCTCAATGAACACACACATTAGAAGAAAGTCATTTCCATCCATGTGTGCATATTGTTTCAATTCTTTTGATATGAGATTACTCTCTTTTGGGTTGAAATCCATTGAAAATTGGGGTTTTCTCTATTTCTCCTCTTGTTCTTGCAACTCCATGTGGTAAATGAATTTAGTTACCCATTTTTTGATGGTGCATTGATGTGGGTCTCTATCATTTGTATGTATGATTCACTTTCCCTGCATTCACAAGAAAGTTTTCCCCCTTTTGGGCTGAATTTCTCATCAATTTTGAGGCTTTTATAGTTTGACCTCAATTACCCCAATTTATATAATTTTGTGAGGTTTTCATACTCCTTCACTTGCTATCTCCAATTTCCATCATTGCTTTATATCTTTATATTTTATTATTTTTTTGTGCTGATTTTACCCATTCTAAGAGGTCTCTCATATCTCTTTCTCATGGGTTGGTTTGATAATACCAAGATATCATGTCCTCACTCAATTACACATTTTTATGCCTTCATTGATCCATTTCATCATCAAAACCAATCATTATACAATGTGTCTCCGATCCATGATTCTATCATATTCCTCGTCATTGCATCAAACATTACCGTCGTCATCCTTATTTTTTACAATTGGTCAGTAGAAACTTTATTTGGGGGTTTTCATTGGTTTTCCTTCTTTTAATGCTACAAGCACCCCCCCCTTTTTATAATATTCCATATCGTGTTCACCTTGATATATATGTAATTGAGTGATATCGTGTTCACCTTGTTATATATATACCATGATTTTCATGATAGATCATTGCTATGCTGTCATATCCATACTTATGGTGCTATTTATGTAGTCTAAACTTTATTCTTTTAGTTATCTATGTTCTCTTAAATCTTGTCCCATTACTTATATGTTTCCTTTAAAAATCTCCAGGATGTCATCTCGAAATGGTAAGGAAGCCGCTTCATTCTCTGGAAGGTGCAAAGCCACGACCTCCAAGAGGAAGAGTGTGGGGTTGAGTTCCTCTTCCCAACCCACACAGCGTAGGAGAGAAGCTCTCATAGACCTCGAAGACTATGACGAGGGTCTTTTCCACAGTATGGAGGCAGCTGTGGCTTGGCCAATCTTCTCTAGGAAGTTGGTTATGATGGAGAAGACAGTGGTGGTAGAATATTTTGACGATTTTCAGATGTTGGACAAGTTCACGGCATTGGGTTGGTAATCTATGCTTGACCCCGACCGACCCTACTACGAGGATCTAGTCCAGTACTTTTACTGCAACTTGGAAGTATCGTTTGAGAATGGAGAGTACTCCCTTACTATCATGGTAAAAAGAGTAAACATTATATTGACTGTGGATTTGATGGTGGGGAAATTGGGTATATCCACGGAGGGTACCCACTTCTACAGTGCCTCGAGGATAAAGGTCGTGGGCCCAGACTTGAGTCCGGCGATGCTGGAGGCTATGTATAGGGTCATCAGTGGTAGGAGAATGTGTCCTTTGTCTGAGATAGCCTAGACAACAGATGCCTGTGTGTTTGCACACTTTGCTCAGTTGCTTTCCAGAGCAGGTCACAAAAACCAAGTTAACTTCATGGCGGCCTACTTGGCTTACTGTATCCACATGGCCTTGGAGGAGGGTGCCTCACGTCTATGCCTCCCATATATCATGTTGAAGACCATGGAATACCATACGGCACACCCCAAGGACACAGGATTCCCATATGGTAAGTCATTCACCAAAGTCTTTGAGTACTTCAAGGTGGACCTGCGGGGCGAGGAAGGAAAGTATCCCACGGATAAGTTCACCAGGGAGAACTTACAAAGGATGGGCTTGCAAAGTCGTATGGGTGAACCTCAGAGGGCAGGAGCTTAGGAAGCAGAGGGTGAGGAGCATGTGGGTATGGAAGGTGAGAATGACAGAGAGGAGGATGAGGACTACATCCCTCATCATGATGAGGAAGATATAGACGATGAGGAGATCCTTGAGGAGGAGCCTCTTGATATGAGGGATGCGGATCTGCATTTCAGAGCTCCACCATTTTCAGGTGGGGCATTTGATTTTCAGAGCATGATGGACAGCATGAAAGCCCTAAAAGATGGGCAAGATCAGATTTTGAGATGGTTATATGAGAGTGTAACAAGAGAGAGGGCACTTCAGGACGCATGGCAGAGATCCTAGAGAGGGTGGAGGAGAGTAGAACCCGTGAGTTGGCGATGCAGCATAGGCTTGGGAGGCTGGAGGCTAACTTCCAAGCCCTAACTGAGGACTTGGATAAGGTCTCCAATGGGATTGCAGCTGATTTTCACTGGGTGAAAAAAGAGGTTATGTTGACTAATGATAGATTTGACTATTATGATCGATGCCTCCACATCGACTCACGGCCTAAAGGTGGAGAGACATTCACTATTGATAATGATGATTGATGGAGTAGCGGACTTGCCTATTCTGACCTTCCTTCTCTTTTCTAACCTTATCTTCTATTCCCTTATCTCTCTATTTGGTGGTTATGAGACTATGATGGTTTGTATATTTTGATACATTTTCTATGGTTTGGACTTGGTGGTGTGTTTAGGATGATGTTTGTTATCTTTGGATAGTTCTATTTGTTTTTGGTGAACTTGTAATTTGGCGGTGACATGTCAGTCACCACATTTTGTTTATTATGTTTATATTTGTGATCTATCAGGTGGTAAACTTTGTAATTTTTGGTATTCTAATTATAGAGCTGTTATGCTGCCGAAATTTTGTTAGAATTTACACTCAATGGTTTATGGAATCATCCAATTGGCCCTTTGTTATTTTGATTAGGTTCTACTCTCATGCATGCAACGGAATGCAAGAATTTAAAAATTTTCATCTTATTATAGGTTTTAATTTTTTTTAAAGCTTTTATATTTACCCAACCCCGGGTCCTGTTATAAAATTCTATAGGGATCTATCTTGCATGTTGTGAGCAGGTAGAGCATCGCGCTCTGATACCACCATTGTCACACCCTGTTCTCACAGAACCGGACTGATGACCGAGTTAATTCCTATTAACCCAAAACCTACCAGGATCATCTGATGTAGTAATCACAACATATCATACACATAACTAAAGAAGGTAAAATCTGTATTTCAGTAGAAGTCTTATATGTATATATTTGTAATTACCCCAATACTCTTGATACCAAAATCGTGTTAATTAGTACATTTACATGTGGGCCTGTAGGTGTGATATATACATAAGAAATACAATTTAAATATCTAGAGTACAAAAGGGGTAACATAACAAAGAATAAAAAAGAATCCCGGGTCGGGTATCATTGTTGCTGTCCTGCAATATTGCTCTCGCATGGGCACTCAGCACCATTACTAAGATCTTTAGGGACCCACCAGTCCTTAGCTAAAAATTCTACAGTGGATCTCAGCTCTAGCTCTTCAGCTAGAAAAGCTGCAAGATTATCTAAAAATGATGTGCACGTGAGATGAGCTCACTAGCCCAATAAGTGAAAAGAAAGACCACGCAAGCATTCGTAATACAAATGAACCTATATGCATGCAAGTCCATTTTATTATCCCAAATCACCTAAGCAACATTTCTAGGTTATCAGTTATGTGCTACTCATAACCATAGTGCGCATATCCGGGTACTAGTTGTGAACCCCATCCTGAGATACACCCATAGGGTTGTCGGTGAAGGCCAGCCTTGGGTACTAGAAAAGTAAATTATTGTTCCTTAGTGACATTAAATTAAATTAGGCCTTGCCCTGCATTAAAGTAAAACCAGTACGATTGGCCCTCTGATTATATCACCAAAGTTGCCGACTGTCCTAGTGATCAGTCGAACATACTTCTAACCACATCGTTGGTATACAATCTTGGGCTTCTCCCTAGTGACATACCCAACACCTAAACCCTTGCTGGGAAGGGTCATAGCACAGGGAAATGTCATTCTTAATTACATACTTCTATATGAGATAGTACGACTGTATAGTGCCACTACATCCCATTCCACGGGCCACCAATGCATTCATTTCCAAGTTGACTACGGCATCTATTCTAGCAATGCATCATATTCGATAATTGAAATCATCCATAGCATAATCCATAGTAAGAATTAAGTATTTAATAATTAAAGTTACAGCATATCATAAATGAGTTTCATAATGCACACGACAATGCATGCAAATGGCATTCGTGGATGGCTAGACTACACACAGTGATAAAAGTGAAGACATGGCTAATCTACAACAATAATGGAATGATGCAAAAACACTCCAAAAATAAAGTCAATGTCCACTCTCCACTTACCTGTTATGTACAATAGCTCATGCTCGGTACAAGCGAGATCAGATGCGAGAAGACACCAGTTCCTAGTAGAACCCAACATAAGCGAGTGAGTGTGCCATTTTTCCACTTTAAGGTCAAAGTCAATGAAGTATGATGTTCAAAATGCATTTAAAATTGCGAAAGAAGGTTGCCCAACAAATTCAGGCCCTATTGGAGCCCGATAGGCCTTACGGGTAGGTCAACCAGCGGGCACCTGGCCATTGCCTGCCGGTTGGGCCAAGGGCTCTGCCAGGAGAGGTGGGCCAGGTCACCCACCAATCTTTGCCCATCGATTAGGCCAAAAACCCAACCAAGACAGGTGGGCTCCGGATTTGTGCGTCCATCACTTCCCAGGGCACCCACAAATTTGAACCGAGATTCTGCTGTTCAGTTCCATTCTTCATCTAGTCTTAGAGAAACCACAAGGGGTGGATTTGATTGCATTTTCCACACAAATAAGGTCCCATATTGTGATTTTAACCTAGATCTATGGTTGATTCAAAGTTTTAAGTACCGATCTTACCTCTTTGCTCAAGAACACCTTCAAAACTCCAAATCTCTACTTCAACTCAAGAAATCATCAAATGCTCTTCAAATATTACGATTTCTTCATCTAAAACCTTCAAAATCAATATGTAGGTCTTCCGTTAAACCTTAGATTCATTTTCTCAAGTGGGATTAACATGATCTAAAGGATTTCTATCCGAATCAAAGGGTTTCACTTACGGTTTCTTGAGAGTTTAAGAAATATAGATTTTACTCACCTCAAATCGTGGATCTCAAGACAAGGATCACTTTTTCGGTGCCGAAATGGAAAGATCTAACCTCAGAGTCACATCATAAGCATTTCTTCTTCTTCTTCCTCCCTTTTTCTTCCTTTTTTTTCTCTCTCTTCTTTACTCGTCTCACCCACCTTGTAAAACATTAAATGAGGGAAAAGAAGAGTAATAATTGCTATTTATACCTGGGTCAAAATATTTAATGGCCAAACTAGTAGGTCGCACTGGTGGGTCCAACCTATCTATGACCACCCTCTAGTCGGCTGAAACTTAGCCAAATAATTAGGATTTCGACGGGATCCCGACATGTATTTCACTCCTGGTATATGATTTAAAATACGTACTCATCATAAAATATGGCTATGTACCTTTATTGTCCGTACATGGCTTTGTGATGCTTGCAAGTGCACTGCTTGGGCACGCAGACTTCATTAGGCACTTGTCTAGACTCACCTAGCCAACCCGAGTTTATAGTCACCCTTGCTATCATGTTCCATAGGGTACCCGTCTTAACTTGTTCGGGTTCAGATCTTGCATGACCAAACCGAACCTACCGGGTTTAGAAAGTAAGGTATCACAATATGACAATAAGGTTGTATGCAAGACAACATTATGCATACCAATTAAACACATTATTGGACCCATTTTTTGAAAAAATAGACAACATTTTGTTTGAATATGAGACATTATCACAAACCTGTTAAAGTTCATCCATAGACATTTAAGCTTAAAAACCATTAACATCATCATATAAGTTTTCCACATCACAAGCCTGTTAAAGTGCATCCATAGAGTCTACCAAATAAACATCTATGTTTTAAAACCCAAATAAACAAATAAATTGTTCCATAACACAAATAAACATCATTGTTCCAGTACACAAGGTAACAAACAAATAGTTCCATAACCCAATAAACATCTCTTAACAACAACTTTCTCCCAAAAAAAAAAAGTTTATTCCATATCCCAGCTGCTCTCTCCCATCACCAACATCCATTTTCCTATTTCTTCTTAGCATGTGTTCTCCATTTCGCATACTTGATAGCTTGCTGGGCTAAAGCTCTCCCCTTAATTGTTTGTTATGTAGACTGAGATGTTGCTTATGACCTTGTTAGTACTTGGGAGCTGCTACCTTCATGCTTAATCTCATCCTCTTGATTTCTCTACACAAACACAGAAAGTAAATTACAAAAGTGACATTAGCCATGTAAGTTAAATAAGTAATAATCAATTGTAAATTACATGTGTGGAGTCATACCTTCCTTCCTATTTTGTTCTTTATCTTCGGTTGTTCATCATCGCGAGGACATGTTTTCTTGTTGTGGCCAGGTAGGTTGTAGATATCACATCTCACTTAAAGATTTATTCTTGGTAAGACCCTCATCGAATTCCATTTTTTTACTTTTTTCAGGTCTACAGGTCTTCTCTTAAGTGGAGGTCAGACAATCCCAGAACTAGTATCAGTCACCAAATCATCCAATTGTGGTAGTGGTTCCATGAACTCACTATATGCCTAGAGATATATGCTGACACTATAGTATGGACTGCAATAAGCTTCAAGTGACCCCCTACTATATGTGATAGTTACTGTTGTATATTTACACAGCCACTCCGTATAGTCCCATAGCCTACAACCACATGTATTAGCTGACGAATTCACCTCAACCCTCCCACCATGCATATCTACCACCTCAAATGCATGTGAATTAGCTTGGTGCACAATGCATTCTCTTGCTTTTTGTTGTACCTTATCTAAATTTTTCTTCATATCCACTGTGATTGGACCAAATACTGGATAACTACAACCCTTTTGAAACATGTTAAACATCTTGCTCATTATATTCAAACTAATCTCATCAATTATGACCATAATAGGCTTGTCTCTCCCAATTGCTATCCAATAGTTGAATGACTTGGTCATGTTATTGGTTAGCTGAGGACTCTTAGTAGAATCAAAAGGCATGTCATGCCCAGTACTTTGTAAGAGTTTCCATCATCCAATCATATGCATTATTGGATATATCCTTGATGGCTTTCATTTCCTTCTCAAATTGGATGATTCTTATTGTTAATGTTGCTGACCATAAGTGCTTCTTAAACAATTGTCCTGAAAATCCTGTTGACTTGAAGTTCTGATATAAATGTCTAACACAATATCTTTGGTGCGCATTAGGGAATGCTCTGGCGATGGCATCTAATAAACCCTAAGCGTTTAAAAAAAAAGAAGTCAAATACTTATCACTGATTAGTGGGTAGAAATAAATATACTAATTAACATATTGGTATCATACCTTTTGTTTGTCTGACATAAAAGTCAGAGCCATATCATCAGATGCCGTACTAAGAGCTTCGCATAGAAATTCAAGGAAAAAAATCCAGTTGTCTTTGCATTCAACTTCAACTATAGCATATGCCACAGGGAACATTTCATTATTCCCATCATATGAGACTACTGCCAAAAGAATGCTTCCATATCGATCCTTTAAGTGGCCAATGGTCTGCATCCCTTTACAAACCCTGAAACACATGTTTTGAAACTAACAAACACTCTCTTGAAGATAGGGTTCCCTGACAAGTCACACATCTCCCGGTACTGGATCTTGAACAGACTACCTGGCATCTTAGCCAACACCACCCTACCATATATAGGTAGATAGGAGTATGAATTCTTATGACTACATTGATTCATTTCCAAAGAAAGCTTGCACTAGGTAAAACTTCATGTAAAGGGGCCTAACCTTGTAAGTTTCATGTAAGAAGGTACGCATAGACTGTGTTGGCATATCTGGCTTAACTCTCAAGTGAGGAGCAAGTTTTTCTGCAATCCATTGTGATGTGACACTCTTGTGCTTAGTTGACAAAATACATGTATGCTTGGGATTGTACGATTTTATCATAAATGTCGTAGAATGCTCAACACCCTTGTCATCATCAACCAATGAAGCATTTACTCACCAAGTACAACCAGGAGCCTCACACACTACAATAACTCTTGTTTTCTGATTTTTAATCTTCAATATGTTAAAACCTCTTGAATCACATACTGTTACAGGACATCCCTGAAATGATTGACATTGTCATATGTAGCTCCTATGACTAGCTGTATCTTACCATCCTCAATACCATCATCATCATAATCAGTAATATCATGTAAATCAGCAGCATCATCATTATAACCAAAGTCCATATCGGGATCCCCCTGTACATCATCAACATCTATCCCTACTTCATCAGTGAGGCTTCATTCACTTTCATTGGAGTCTTTCATAGACTCATCATGTTGTTCTATCCATTCTTCATCATTTGTAGAAGACTGGAGCATATGAGGCAATGTAGCTCGTGTATCTTCAACATCACTAACAACCTTAGGTACCATACCAGAATGTGACTGAGGTAATTATAATGACTCATCATCTGAACTGTCACTAATGTTTTGAATTTTCCTTCCATCTCTATTGGTATGTGGTCTTCGGGCTAAACCATCTGTACTAGTAGAACTATTGTTAACAACATTCAATCCACTAGTTTGAGCAACACTTGCACCAGTGGTTCTACCAGGAGTAGCAATAGTAGTAGCATTGGCTATAGCCTTACCCTTATCTGGAGCATTAGCTATAACATTAGCAGTGGCACTGTCTTGGGTATCACTGCCATCACTAATTGCACTGGTGGCAGCTTTACATAGCCCATCACTCCTCCTGAAAGGAATTTTCCCCCTCCTTTGACTCCCTATATTATGACCCACATACTGCTTCCGACTATTCTGGCCAATTGCATAAGTTTTGGGGGCAGTTCCATTGCGATCTTTTGTTTCTCTAAAAACTACATCACTGGAGTATTGGTTTACTTTCCACCTTCCTTCTTACTTAAACAAAAAGAGAAAGAAGGGAGAAAGAAGAAGAAGAAGAGAAGAGAAGAGAAGAGAAGGAGATCAAGAGGAAATCGACCTTCTAAGGTTGCAATTGGAGGATTCAACAAACAGGTAAGGAATCTCACTTGCATGAACTTGAAATGTGAGAAAAATCTCAGAAATTGGAAATGGGATTGGGCCAATTTAGCTGAAATAGGAGGATGAAGTGAAAAATTGAAAATTTCAGCAAGCACATGAATTTTGGAGAGTATAATTTATTGTTCTTTGATGAATTAATTGAAAGGAACTTAAGAATCTGAATTGGGTTACATGCTTCATGGCTGAATGGGATTGAAATGTAAGGATTTTCACATAAATTCCTTAAAACAAAAAATTACAAATAAATAAGGTGGAAACCCATTTTAAATTTACTGTTCCAAGGTCTAAAAATTTCATGCAAGGTGAAATTGATGATGGATTACATGCACGAATGCCTAATTTGAGGTTTGATAATCAAATTAGAGGTTGGATTTTGAAATCCCACTTTAATTCATGATCTGGTGTGAGATGTGGTATAATTTGAGGAAAATCTGGAAATTTCTGCTGGATTTCATGTATAAATAAGAAATAAAAATGGAAATTTGTGAATGGACTTGTAGAGAGTATGAATCAAGGTATTATACTGCTGATATGTGAATAAAAGTGCTTAAACAGAGGATTTTGGACTAAAAACATAGGTGAAACTCTGCAGAACATTGGCAGAATCGAAATTCTACAGAAAAAGGACAACCGGTGGGAGACCACAAGCGACCGATTGGTCCTAGAGTCTCCAGCCGGTTTGGCTTCCAGAGACCAGTTTGCTCCCAGTATTTAGCAGAGATTTGTTGGCTTAAAAAGGGATTTATAGGGCCTATAGGGGAGATAGTAGATGACCTTATTAGAAAATGAATGAGACTTAGTAATGGACAAGGGATATGTATAGTTTAATAAATGAAATTATGAGCATCATCTTTCTGTGTGGAGCATGCATTGCATATGTTTGCAAGTGTTTGTCTATCCCACCCCTCACTGAGAATTTCTAGTGCTCACCCCCTTTTTTACTTTGATCTATAGATGAAGAGAGCAATCACCTACAAATTACCAATTCAGAGTATGAGGCCATGGCCATTGATCAGTTGGCTTATATTCAGGATGATGATTACAGTCATGGACCTGATTGCAAGTGTGATGATTGTGTTTATGGTGGACAGCATTTTTTGAGGACTGATATATTTGATTATTCTATGGATAGTGGTGGAAACTAGTTTTTGATGATCCAGGTTGATGGTTTAGACTACAGGTGAGAGATAGGTTTGAATGTTTAGACAGGTGGGAGACATTTTCTATAAATATTTTTTTATAATGTGAAAACTATAATATATGTGGGTTATTGTATATAATATTGTGAATCATTGTACATTAGGTATCAGGTATCACATAGAAGCATTGGGTGAATATGAAATTTTACTTATTTTATACTATCTACTACAACTTTAATTATTAGTATGGGAATGCGGTGTTGTGGACAATCCTAGAGTAGGGTCTTGGGGTAAACAGGCTGACTGGGTGCAGTGAGGTATCCAATGTCGGTATACCTGTGCCAGATTGAGGGTAAGGTGTGACATTAACGATGTTTCTAACAACGATACGATCATGCCAATTATCAGTGATATCTTACAATTGGATCAGAGCCATGTAACATGTAAGTAGTAGATAGGTGTTGATTGATGTGCATAGTTAGATGAAACCCCATGAGATCAAGCATTATAATCATACAAGTGTAAAATTTTAAGAAAGATCGATATGAGGGAAAAAAAAACATGAACAATAGTAATAATATGATAACCAATTACATCATCATAGATCCATATCGTTTTTCGAATAACTTCTCGTATGTATGTTTTTCCTCTTGTCAGTCTTATCTGCTAGGCCACATACAAGACAACGTTTTATATGTGGATCAAAGAATATGAATAATAGTAATAATATAAGAATTTTTTTATTACATCACACCCGGATCTATATCTTTGATGAAGAACCTGTCGTATGTATGTTTTTCTTATTATCTGCTCCCTTGTCTATATAATTGCTAGAGTTTCAATTAATGGGCATTAAAACCATTATATAGACTGACAGCAGGGACCAACCTTAAAATAGAGAACAAGTGATGCCTCTCACATAATGGTCTCAAACATTAATGGATATACACATAATAATTCATACTTTACACAATATAGAATATGTATGTTGAAGTCACTACCCACTAGGAAAACCATCTCCCGCATAGGGCTTCATCGAACCATATCTATCAATCAATACGCATCCACTTGTTCATACTTATACAATGAGTGGATGCTAACCCAACTGTAAAACAACGTTATATTGTTGTAAGAATTTTATGACGATCGATAACAACATTTTTATGTGTTTTATGGTGTCAATCCAAAATTGGATCTTTCTTCTAACAGAGAGAAAATTGATTGGATATTGGCACCATGTATTTGGCATAAAGCTATGAATGTGTCACTTGCTGGAATACTGGCAATGAAGTTTACTATTCCGATGAAAATGTGGAAGGGAAGAACAGGAAATGCAATGTATATAACAATGTTTGAGCCTCTCCAACTAGTGTTGGGAATAATTATGGACATCTACTCTTTTAAGGACGAAATCTATATAGGAAAGCTTAATAGGAGCTGATAAGCACATTTATATGTGAAATCGTGGGTAGTAAAGCATGCATTTTACATATTTAGAATGGAACTACCTTTTTTTGTAGGTTTTGTATTTTCAAGGCCTTAGGGACTATCGGGTGCCGTATCTCCAATTTTACACGTAAAGAGGTCATTTTTTTTTAATGGCTTGAAAATGATAAAATTCTGAGCAATATGGACGTGTTGTATTAAAAATATTTATTCGTTTTCACACCTATACATGTGATTATTCTTTTCGGGCAAGAAAAAAAATAATGGACTAGAGCAGAATCGAGATGCAAGCCCAGTCCATCGGTAGCTCTCATTGGGTACAAAAGAATATTCCAGATGCCAACAAAGTAAGAGGGACCCACCTTGGGCATTGGACACACTCTCTCTCCTCCCCTTGTACAATTTTGAAGATTCTCCTATCTTTTGATGATTTTGTTGGAGATCTCCTACTTTCCACTTACTTAAAGCACAAAGGGCATGGACAGAATTTCCAATTAAATTAAAAGATGTCCAAATCAATCAAAGAAGGAATGAAAAAAATTGCCCAAGAGGTGCGCAAAGTTTGAAGAAGAGAGAGAAAAAAAGGAAAAAGGAAGCAAAATCATTGGAGATTCCCTACTTCCTATTTTCTCTCCTCTCTCTTCCCTGCACCTCATCAAAATCGTCCAAAGGATCCTAACTTGGTCATACTTCTCATTCTCTCCCCTATTTTCACTCTTTTTCTCTCTTCCCTCCTAATTTCGACCTCATCACCATGACTGTCCAAATCTCCTACTTCTTAGAAACTAAAATAGTTGCATTCCCTCCCCCATTCCCTATATAAGAGGATCGACCAAAGAGGGAGGGTGCACCTTGCTTTTTAGGGTTTTCTCTCTTCCTCTCTTCTTCTCCTAGTTTTCATTATACTCTAGTTCTAGTTTTAGTACTTCTTTGCTTTTGATTTGAACACTTTTGTAATTGGTTTTATTTAATTAATGCAGTGTCTTTTATTTTCGTGGTTCATATTATTCAAGTTATTCAAGTTGTAATAATTTTAATTTATTAGTTTAAGCTAGGTGACAAGAACCAAGCTTTGGAGCATCTCTGTTCAAGTGCAAGTTTCTCTTCGAGATTTGTTTTCTTCAGGCCTAGCAATTTCCGATTTGGTTTGTTCGAGATCTGGTTTTTAGGGCTGGTAGTATCTCAATTTAGTCAACATTTTAATTCAGGCATTGAATTTCATGTAGGTAGGCATCTACATTAGTCTTCTCACCCCCATTCCCTCTTTTTACTACCCATTCATTCTTAATTTAGGCTTTTAATTTTTCAGTTTTACTTTGATGCTTTCCCTTTCCCCCAAGGTCCTTGGCTAGATGCATGTGTTGGCTTTGCCCTTCTCTAGCCATGGAACCATCCTTTTACTTTTATTATTTATATTGCATCCCTTTCCCTAAAGCCAAGTAGAAAAGCCCTTGTAAGAGTACTCTCTGGTCAAGTAGAGAAGCTCACACTATTAACAGTGCATCCCTCAGGCTAAGTAGAGATACCTACTTGTGTGTCTCTCTCTAGCTTTATTCCCCTTTTATTTTATTTATTTTATTTCAACACTTTTCTTTTACTTTTCCTTTAGTGCTTTTGAATTATTTGCTTTGAGTATTTAAATTCCTAGATGATGAATGGTTAGGGTTAGATGCGAATGGTTACGTTTTTTAATTTCAATTGCAATTCCAATTTCCCTAGTTGTGTTGGTTAGGATATTATTTTAGATGCATATGTTTTAGGGCGGTAGTTAGAAGTAGATCAAAATCATCAATCCGTAAACTTTCCCATTACTAGAAAAACCTAAAATAAAGTGGCTACTCTCCTTGTGTTCGATCCGTTAGCTACACTGATCCATACGCTTGCGGTTACTTTTAAATCTCAAACAAGACTAGGCGTCGTTGCCGGGGAGACAGTTTCATGTTATTTTTTGCTTTCTTTTGGTAAATCGGAGTGCTTTGTTTTCTTTTTCTTTTATCATTTATTGAATTCCTGAGAAGAACAACTTGCAATAATAGTTGTATCGATGGAGGTCGCCAAACCACACGGTATGATAAAGACAGGTTCCGCCCTGTCGCAGTACCTTAGGAATTGAGTTACCCTAGATCCATGCTGGTAAGCTCCCAAAAAGCCAAAAAAATAATAAAAAAAAATTCCATTTTTTTTTTGCTTGTCTTATTCTAGTTGTGGTGTAGTTTTCTGTTGCATGAGTGCTAGGTGGGTATGTAATACTGAGAATAGGTTAGAAAGAAGAGATCCAAAAAGTAGTGATCATATACCTATACTCTCATCAATACCTTTCAATATGGGAGACCAACATCAAAACCCTCCATCTAAATCTCTGAAAGATAGGTTCTACCCTGCTAGAGTAGCCCAACCTTTCTGCATAGTTCTACCACAAGCCCAGGGCAATAATTTTGAGCTCAAATCTTAGTACATTACTATGTTGCCCCACTTCCGTGGGCTGACCTCTGAGGATGCATACCTATTTCTAGGGGAATTTGAAGAGTTATGTGTTCTAATTAAGATCCAACAGCTTTCTGATGGTGCTATTAAGCTTAGGTTCATCACTTTTGCATTGAAAGACCAAGCTAAGAAGTGGTTGTATGGGTTACCCACAAATTCCATAACCACATGGGAACAATTCACAGTTATTTTCCTTAAGAATTTTTTCCCAACTCACAAGACTAATAAGCTTAGAAGTGATATCCTTCAGTTTAGGCAAAAGCCTAGTGAGTCCTTTTCCAAGCTTATGGAGAGATTCAAGGATCTACTCCAAGAATGCCCTCACCATGGCCTAGACTTATAACATTTATGTTAAATAATTTATGAGGGTATTGATTATCCAATTAAACAAATGATAGAATCTATGTGCCCTGGGGGATTCACATCCTTTATAGATGAAGAAAAGGCATGAGAATTCTTACTTGACTTAGCTGAAAAAACCCATGAGTGGGAATCAACCCAAGAAAGTGAAAGAACCATATGAGGGAAAGGATATTTTGTGGATGGGTTAGTAGTCAAAGAAGCCCACTTAGATAACCTTTGCAAAAGGATTGAGGCTATTGTTCCTAAAGAGCCATCATCAATCAATTTGGTTAAGGTGTGCAATTAGTTCCAGTCCCCTGGATATGTTATAGAA
Source organism: Macadamia integrifolia (assembly GCF_013358625.1). NCBI lineage: Eukaryota > Viridiplantae > Streptophyta > Magnoliopsida > Proteales > Proteaceae > Macadamia > Macadamia integrifolia. The sequence continues at coordinate 28,597 of NW_024869193.1, forward strand.
GAATGCCCCAACACCTCAGGGGGCACTTCTAATGAAAGTGTTACTACCTTACATCAGAATAATCGATATAGTAACACTTATAATCCAGGGTGGAGACCCAAGTTTCTCCTGGAACCAGAGCAACCAAGTAAGGCCTTCAAATTTCCATAATCAAAGTCAACCTAGACCCCAAAGGCCTCAATAGCCTTTTGCCCCAAATACTTTTCCTAGGCCAAATGTAGGACCTCAGGCAATTTCCCTAGCCCCCCTCTACTATCATCTTATTAGCAATCCCCTAGGTTTCCCAACACTGGAGAGGTAAATAGATTAAGTGACTTGGAAAATAATATGGACCTCCTCATGACAAGCCATCAAAATCTTATGAGAGAACTCACCCAAGTTGTCTCAATTTTGTGTGAGAGGGAGAAAGGAACATTGCCTAGTCAACTAGAGCCTACCCTAGGCATAAGCCTGTTAGTTTGCAAGCACCCACTAATACATCATTGAATGTGGTATAAGGTCAGACCCAACAAGGGCCCTCCAACCCAATGTCATGCTATTTGTGCCCTTAGGAGTGGTAGAGAGTACTAGCAGAGTGCTCCTAAATCTTCCCCATCTATTACACCTATTAACTCTCCTTCTATTGAGGACACAAGTGTGCCTTTTGTTCCAAGTTTCTCTAATGAACCTAAAGCAACTAAAGATGATTTGGTTGAGGAAACTAAACCTGATTCTTTTGAAAAAGAGCAAAACCCTCATAGTCTTTATGTTCCCTCTGTCCCCTTTCCTAATTGCTTAGTAAAAAAAAAAAAAAAAAAGACTACTTTCATGGACAAGATTTTAGAAGTCTTCAAAAAGGAAGAAGTGAACATCATTCTTTTGGATGCCATATCCCAGATCCCCACCTATGCAAAAGTCCTAAAAGATTTGTGTACTCATAATCGTATCACTAGTGTACCCAAAAAGACGTTCTTGGTAGGTAACATTAGTTCTATAATTACTCAGCCTATAGCTGCTAATTATAAGGATCCAGGGAGCTCTACCATAGCTTGTTTCATAGATACCTACATTGAGCATGCCTTACTTGACCTTGGCGCAAGTGTGAATCTTTTGCCTTACCATGTGTACAAGCAACTAGGATTGAGAGAATTGAAAGCCACTGGAATTACTCTTTAGTTGGCAGATAGGTCTATTAAGATTCCTAAAGGGATGGTTGAGGATGTCTTACTTAAGGTGGGGAAATTTATTTTTCTTGTTGATTTCATTGTGTTAGATACCAAGTCCTTCTCAACCAAGGATGGGATCTCAATAATTCTAGGAAGATCATTTCTGGCTACTAGTAATGCATTAATCAATTGACAGAATGGTTTCTTAAGGTTATCTTTTGGCAACCATACTGTTAAGTTTAACATGTTTAGGATATGCAAGCAACCACATATGGAAGAAGAGATCAATATGCTTGAGGATTTTCTAGATTTTTTTTGATGATTTAATTATCAACTTTGAAATTGATTTTGATTCAAAATTTCAAGAGTATATGGATGAGTTAGATGATGATAGTGAAAATTTCTTTTCTGATGTCTTGAGTCTTTATAGACCTGTGGAGCCCTTAGGACCTCTTTCTAATTCCATGCCCAAGCCTTCCATTGTTGAACCCCTTAGGCTTGAGTTGAAAGAGTTGTCCTCCAATCTTAAGTATGCTTTCTTAGGTAAGGATCACACTCTTCTAGTCATTATTACTTCTAATTCGAATTCCAGTCAGGAGGAGGAGTTAATCGAGCCTTTAAAGGAAAATAAGGAAGCCATAGGCAAGACCAATGACCACAAAGTGGCAGTTAACTTTCTTAAGGAGAACATTTTCTCCCGTTTTGGTACACCTCATGCTATCATTTTTGACTGGGGCAAGCATTTTTGCAATTGGCCTTTTGAGGCCTTGATGAAAAAGTATGGGATCACCCATAAGTTAGCTACTCCTTATTACCCTTAAACTAGTGGCTAAGTGAAGCTGTCTAATAGGTAAATTAAACAAATCTTAGAGAAAACTATTAATCCCAACCATAACGATTGGTCCCTTAGGCTCATTGATTCCTTGTGGGCCTATCGGACTGCTTTTAAGACTGACTTTGGCCAGTCTCCCTACCATTTGGTGTATGGGAAAGCCTATCACTTACCAGTTGAATTGGAGCATAAGGCCTTTTGTGGTAGGGAGAGCCTATCACTTACCAGTTGAATTGGAGCATAAGGCCTTTTGGGCCATCAAGAAGCTCAACTTTGATTTGTCTGATGTGGGAATTCATCGTAAGCTCTAACTATCTGAGTTGGAGGAGCTTCGTAATGATGCCTATGACAATGCTAGGATTTATAAGGCAAAAACCAAGGCTTATCATGATAAACAAATCCTTAGGAAGTCTTTCACACTTGGTGCTAAGGTTTTTCTTTACAATTCTAGGTTGCATATTTTTCCTGGCAAGTTGAGAATCCATTGGGACGGTCCTTATTTTGTGTAGACGATTTTTTCTCATAGTGCTATTGAGGTGTTGAACCCTAGCACCGGTGCAATTTTCAAGGTCAATGGTTAATAGTTGAAGCCCTTCATTGAGTTGTCATCTTCTACTTAGGAAGAGGTGATAGATCTCCATGAATCTTTTTACATAAATGACTAACTTTTACCTAGGTATTCCCCCTTGCATTGTCTTCACTTTTAATTCTTTTGATGCATTGAGGACATTGCATAACTTAAGTGTGGGGGAGGGAAACTAGTTTCTTTTTTGTTTTTTTTTTTTTTCACTTTTTTCCTTTGTTTGTGTTTGTTTTTCATTTTGTTTTTGAGCTTGCTAAGGATGAAGTCCTACTTTGGTTTTTGGCTAATGATCATACCATTCAGTTGGTTGATGTATGAAAGTAGGAGTTTTGATTAAGGTATCCATCTTGAACACATAAAAACCTTGTTGAGAAAAAAGAAACAAGCCGGTGACTTGAGGTAGGACTCTCTTTTGAAAAATAAAAGAC
>NW_024869194.1:0-31580 GCF_013358625.1 Macadamia integrifolia
TGAAAAGAATCAATTTTCTTTTGTTAAAAATTCCCTTCGTCTTCTTCTTCTTTCTTTCTTTCATTTTTATTTTTTTATTTTATTTTATTTTTTTAACAATGCCAAGTTCTGAAAATCAGTGGCCTCACCATTTTGGTGATGGGTTCTGAAAATCAAGCCAAAAGCAGCTCCTGCAACCAAATTAAGATGTAATTGCAATAAGCAGCAATGTCCTTTGTTTGGCAGAAAGAACAGGATAGATAAATTCAATTGCTTTGATCCTAGAGATGGGTTAGATAGCCAGTGGTCATCCAGTTCAAATGCCAAGCTTTCTACTTGGTGGGTTTTGTTCAGGTTGCAATAAGACATCTTTGGATGCAGGATTTGCAAGAGATACTGATGAAGCTCAGGGATGAACATCGGTATTGCCTCTTCTGTGGATGTCAGGTAAGATGAACATTAACACTTCTACCTTCAGGATTTATCTATTATTGTCAGACATAGTAATCTAACTTGGAAGATTCAAAGAAAAGAAAATTCTGATTATTTTCCCTTCACTCTGTTTTTGTTTCAGTATGAATCAGTGGAGGCACTATTATCCAACTGTCCAGGAACTGATGAGGATGACCATTAAGCCTTGCTTCAACAAAACTCAGTGAGAGATACAAGTGGATTCTATAGCTCAAGTCAATCCCATGACCTCCTGGGACCTGCTACCACCACACTCCACTGAAGGATAAAACCACATACAGAAGTGCAGTCCAAGAATTGTTTGTGTCTTGGGGGGTGTAGTAATTGCTGTTAAACAAAGTGAAAGGGTTCTTTAACGGCTTCACCACAGCACAGCAATAGGGATTGTATACATTCAAAATCAAAATAAAATAGAAAGAAGAGTACCCATTCTCTCACTTGTTAACATAACATAATTTGTTGGTTCCTATTCTTGTTAATTAACTATCAGCAGTATGTGGAATTTATCCTGCGTCAAATCACAGTACAAATCATCAGCACTTTAGTATGTAATACAGAATGAATATTTGCTAAATCACTGGAGTTTGGCGATCCACATTTCACCCTCAGATCTCTTTATCCATCTCAGGTTGTGGCGACATGATTTATTCCTTACTGTTTTGTTTCAGGAGAGATCTGCTCTTACCCACTAAGATCAAGTTTTGGCAGAGACATTTTAATCAGCCATATACACTGACCATACAAGTACTGTAAAGTGAAAAGACCACTCCACAAGATTGAGATGTCCAACAATTTAAGTTAATACACGCAATAACATACCACAGCATGTCTAAGTGATCATGTAGGAGAGTGTAACGATTGTTAGTGAGAACAATAACAGAGACGCAGAGCAGAAGAACAAAGAAAGCGAAGGCAAAGGGGTATTTCCTCTCCTTTATGAGACTCTGAATCGATGGTTCCATTATGAACCTCCTTTAAAGAATATCTGATCCTTCAAAGAGGCTTCTCAAGAGACAGAAATGAAGAGCAGAAAACATACAAAGAGATCAGGATCAAGAACAAGCATGGACGAAGAAACTGATGAATCATCATTGGCTGTTTCACCATAGAAGAAGAAAAAGAAGAAGAAAAAGAAGAAGAAGAAGAAGAAGAACAAAAAATGGAAACCGAATTTCCATAATATTAAGAACACGCATACGAAGAACAAAAAAATCACATAAGAATCGAAATCTAACCTTAAATCAAGCTTCGATTCTAGTTCTTCAAACCTTGGAGTCGATCGTCTGATTTGGAAATAGGGTAAACCCTAGATATGAAGTTTACAACCTGAAAAATAGAAACTGAACTTCAATAATCTTAATAAAACACAAATGTAGCCCAAGAATACAAAAAAGAATACATAGAAGAGGGGAAATCTCACCTTCAATCAACTCGATTTTAGGTGTTCTTCTCAGATGCGAGCATCTGTCATGGACAGAGGGTAAATATGAGAAACCCTAAACACAATAAAAGAAGAAGAAAAAGAGAAGGAAGAAAGAAGAAAAATAAGAAGAAGAAGAAGAAGAAGAAAACGAAGACGAAGACGAAGAGGAAGAGGAAGAGGAAGAGGAAGAGGAAGAAGAAGAAGACGAGGAAGAAGAAGAAGATGAGCGGAAGAAGACGAAGACGAGAAAGCAGAGGAAGCAGAGGAAGAAGAAGAAGAAGAAGAAGAAGAAGAAGAAGAAGAAGAAGAAGAAGAAGAAGAAGAAGAAGAGGAATAAGAAGAAGAAGAAGAAGAAGAAGACCATTATCACGATTTACCTGTTGCTTCACCCGTCGCTTTGTTTCAGGGAGAACCTCGGTCGGACTTCACCGTCAGAATCGCAGGAAACCGTGGAAATGAACTCCAGTTGAATCCATGTCTTTTATACGAACCCAATAAACCGTGACTCGATTCCGGATTAACCTATTGAGGTTGATTCGGATGAATCATGGATTTTAGTTGAAATCCCTGATTCTACTGGCCACCACGACTCCGAATCGATTTTTCACAAAAATGAACCAAACGGTTTAAATTTAATGGGAAACTGATTCCCTGGGATCTGGTCCGATGGATAAATCGAACCAAACGCCCCCTTAAGGATCTTCCACAAATGGCAGTTAAAAAGTCAAACAAAGTGGCTTAACATCCACAAACAAACAATGACAGTTGGAAGGTAATTTCATTGGATGAAAATCAAACCCACTAAGGTTAAATTTGATGGTTTGTCTTTAACCTAATTCTTTGTGAAAATTCTCTCCACCCTGGTAATATGAGTCATACAAAGATTTTAATTCACCAAAAAAAAAAAAAAGATAAAAAGATTTTAGGTGTTGGCTTATGTGGCAATTATGTGGCCAAACCATAAGGTGGTCTTTGTAATTTGGTGTTACTTACCCATTATGCTACTAGGCAACCCCCAATATTTTTAACCCATGCAGCTCTGATTTTTTTCTTTATATTTGGGTTTCATTATTATATATTAACGATGGATTTAACAAACCTTAAGCTCTTAAACATGCACAACTGTAGACAAATACTGCAAGTGGCAAATACATTCTTTCTTAGTATAAGTTTTTTTTTTTTTTTATTTGCTTAATAATTCACAAACAAATCTTCCTTCTTATCGATCTTGGTGTTGTCACAGAACTTAGACTTGTCAAATTTATCATTAACATCAGTTACTGCATTGGCAATATGGGTCCATGGGGACTAGTTCAATCTCGGTATGATCTGATTCATATGGTTGTGCAATCAGTATAGGCCTGCGGGACTACTCAAGCCGAAGGCCTGGATACCCGTCATTAGCAAAAAAAAAAAAAAATTACTGCATCGACAAATCTTATTCCAACAATAACATATATCATGGCAGTGATAATTGAATACCCATAATATCCTCCACTGAAATTTTTCTTTCTGAGTTGATGTTTTTGTTTTTCAGACAAAGATGAGTGAGAGGTACCCATGCTCCTCATCGAGCATGGCTCAGATGGTTCAGATGGAAGCAATACAAAGTGTCATTAATGTTCTATGCATAGAGAGAAAGTGGGAAGAGTGGAAACTTGGCTGGAATATAAAGAGTATGAACCTATGCCAATGGTGGTCAAAGGATTCTTCTTCAACCGTGGTGAAGGAAAACTCAATTGTCATTTCAGTGACTAGATTTCAAGTCGTAGGTGATGGTTTACAAGAAAAAAATAAATAAATAAACATACATAGAATACTCTTAAATTTTGTGTCAAATTTTATGTCACTTGGGGTAATGTAACCACCTAATCTTTGAATATTCTAAATTTGAGCCCAAATAGGTTCCACCATGTAGCTGAACAAAATTTTCTGAGGATGATAGTTGCCCTAATCGGGCCTAACATAAGATGAATCTACCTTATTTTTTGTCTAAGAAATGATAAGCTATCAGCTTTGCACAAGTTGGCCATTGATGGTTCTATAGAAATGTGATCTCAGCTCATCAATGATGCAAAGCTTATTGCAGTAAAATTCTCGGAACCCATCTAGTAATAGAAATTTTATTTTCAATTCTGTTGAATGGACTGAGCTTTCCCACACCCACGGTTAAAGAAGAATCCCTTGATGGAGGATCCCCTTACACTATAGGAGCATATAATCAACTCGATACTACAAGAGGCAGACAAAGGATTAATTATTGTCCTTTTATTTCATTGCATGGCAAAGAAAACATGTACCAAAAGATAAATAAATAAAACTTGAAGTTTGGACCCCTTCCCATTTGGTGACCTCCTCACATGGTATCTAATCATCAACAGAGGTTGTACCACACGTCATAAGGGTCTGATCCCCTATGGAGTGTTTGTTGGATTTTATATTATACAATATAAAATATTACTTTAGTAAAATTAAAGTTTCAAATAATGTTTAGGGTTTAGGGTTTCAAATAATGTTCAAAACCTTTTCCCTTTGTTTTTTTACTTTTTGAATATTGTTTGTACACTAGCAAGCAAGGACAAGTTAAGAGTTAAAAATAAATTTTCTCCAGTTTATTTAGTCCCACATCGGAAGTAGATGAAAGATGTGAAGGGTTTATATGAGGGAATATTTCTTAAGAGTGCAAGCCCTTGAGAGAGGTATTCTACCTTGCCATGTGTGTGTGGGGATCCCTAGGGTGCTTTTAAATTGTGCATGCACATCGGGCCATGGCAAATACCTCCTATTAAATTGTAAGTGTTTTTGGAAACCTCTCTTGTGGAAAAAGTGATCTCTTGCCAATGTCTTTTTCTGAGTATTATTAAAACAAATAGTGACTATTTTATCAAAAACCTCTCCGTTTACTACCATTTCGTACACAGTATACATTGAGTACTACCTTTGGTTCTCTCTATTGCAATCACTTATTGAAATTGCACCTTAAGAAATTGGATAGTTGTTTTATCTTGGAGGTGAGGACGTTGGTCAACCCAATTGCATATAAATACGAGACATTCAAATACCTTAAGAAGAGTATTCTGATACGACTCAACTCTACATTTTTTAAGGATTTCTGTTTATAATTCTACATATTCGGTTGGACTGGTAAATGAGACACACTCCTTTTTTTATTCAATAATATTTTATTAAAAGATTTGTCAAATTCTCATACCTATTGCCATTTTGGATCTCATTAGGGGAGGGTAATTACTCTCCCCATATGGGAAACTGATCCTGATTTAAAAACTTCCCCATGTTAAATTATGTTGCCCTATGTTGGGTTTCCGGAGCACCCACCAATGGGGTGGGTCTAACAGTCCCTGATGTTACCAAAAAACATAAAATAACAGTCCCTGACATGCCCTATTAATGGAATGGATATGGTATGACCAAAATCAGGTCTAGGTTTTAAAAGCCTAGCGGCCGTAGCCCACTCTATCTCAATCCCTCCTATTATCTTGTAAACTGGAAAACCACTTGTTTATTATCATGGGGGCGGGTGGGTTATGGTTAAGTTTTAAGTAGCTCGTGATCCTTCATATCCTCCAACTGAAATTTTGAAATTTTGGTAATTATTTTCATTGTCTTTTATATTTTGTATGACATGTTTGCTGTTGGAACTGATACTACAAGTATACTTAAAAAATAGACAATGACAAAGTCCAAAAGTCAAAAAAGAAGTTCAAAAGAACGTGGAAGGAGGGCAAAAGCAGTAAGATAAATATTACAGAAGAAGAAGATATAGAACAAATGCACTATTTGTAAGTATACTCCACTTCCATTATTGGTTCAACGTGAATTGATGAAAAATGTCAATATACAGGGGTTTATTAGCCAATGGTTAGAGCCATTGGAAGGGACCCTATGTCATTAAATGAAACAGATAAGTTTAAACCAGTGAAATTCTTCAATGATGCAAGTTCTATTAATTTCAGGGGCCATGATTTCCAATGAAATTCCATTTGGGGTAGGTCGGCGGAGGTGCCTGTGAACTCAATTCGGAATCACCGCAGTTGAACTTTCGTTAGCTAGTCTTGTACATAGGTTTGATTGGACATTGCCACATGGAGGGACTCTAGAGGATTTAGATATCACAGAAGATCTTGGGTTTTTTGTTTTTTTCTCTACTAAAAGGATCATGTATATTAAAAGAAAAAACATGGGAGAAAAAATACAAGTTGGGTAGCTTTGGCAGTGCCATCAGTAGGGGGAGGCAACTCCTCAACTTAACAACACTATTAGAAGTGAAACCTTGATCTAATCAAAGCATCCACCCGTAACTCTTCCTCTTAGAGCGAGGAATGCTAAGGTAAAAAGAAGAAATATCACTCCAAACTTTCAATTTCGCTAGATAATCCAAGCTCATGGGTTTTTATGCAACTTGCAATCTCCTCTTTTAGCTGTTGCAAATCTTCACTTCTAAAATGTTAGAAGGAATTCCACTTAAAATAAAAAAATAGAAAAAAAGTTTTCCACCACATTAGGGTACTATTTCTCTACCCAAATCAATGGACCAAGTTAATTGTTCATATGTAGCAAGGCATTCCTTGTAATAGAAAACTAAGGAATCTTTTATAATAAAAACTTAACATGTGAAGAAGAGACATTATGGTACATCTATCCACAGAAGTCAATCAACTCCGAGAAATCACGTGGTCTAATTAGGTCTACACCAAACTATTTTTTTATTCTACTTTAACATATAAACCAAACAGTATTTCAAATCCTGATCAGAGTGGGCCAAGGCCAGACTGAAGTGGGCCAAGGAACTCCCACCCAATGCTCATTTGTGATGTCCAAGGTACCCCACATAACAATCAGTGAGAAGGAGAACGTTAATTCGTCGCTATAGAAAGGCAGCCAACACCGACTTGGTTTGGGCTAGTGAGGATACCCGACCGTACTACAAGGGGAGGAGGGGACCAATCTTGGCCCACTTCAGCTGGCCCCACCTCTTTTAAAAACCACTGGTTAGTATTGCAGGCACCAAAACCAGCACACAGGAATAGCCCGAATCCATATAGCTATAATAAGGGTTTCTAGCCAACATGGGGCCCCCACAGGCGAGGATGTTCAAAAGTCAGGAATCTATTCTTATGAAGCGTCAGATTGGTTTTACTTTCATCTGAAACCAATCGAACGGTTAAAATTCTATACTTTTCCGAAACACTTGTTTGGTAGCCGAGAGAAATAAAGAAAAGAAAAGAAAAGAAAAGAAAAGAAAATTATACAGTTCGATTTTCCTTTATGATAATTTCTCTCAACATTTGGTTATCATCTACGGGGAAGAAGATTCTTCCGTTAAAAATTCAAATTTACCTCGAAAACAGCAAATTTTTCTCCCAGTCGCTTCAAAACAAATCTGGTCTATACGGCAAGATTTGGCAAGAAATTATTTTGTGTGTGTGTGTATCAAACAAAGAAGCTCTGATTCAAGCAGAGGAGGGGTTTCAGGATAGTTTAGGGTCCAGAACTGATTTTATCTCCATGAACCAGTTGCGACCAATAAAATCAAAAGAGAAAAAGAAGAGAAAAGGAAGGAACACTATTACTACCCATCCTTGTTCTACCGCCCAACAAACTCAGAAACCTTCTTCCTTGATGTAGACATCGAGAATTTGAATCTTGGGTTGGAAGCTTGTCAAGAACAGAAAGCCACCAACCGTGAATACCACTGACTGTTCTCTCTACATTTCTCCTTGGTCCTCTCTAATTTGAATTCTCGATACACGTACCATGAAAGAGATGAGTTAGTTAATAAACAAAGGAAACAGAAAAGGAAAGTAAGCAAAATGTGATGTCGATGAGAAAGAGTAAAAAAAAAAAAAGAGATAAAAGATTTCAACTACATGTTCTTCCTGCTAGTGTGAAAACCCTAGGAATGCACTTATCAACAAAAAACCTTATCAACATATGACTTGTGGAGACTTACATTGAGCCGTTGAATGGAATGGTGATAGGAGTGGTGTAAAAGGACTTGTTTGGTGTGGATCTAGGACAGATGAGGCTGAAAGCATATCATCTTTATAAATTTTATTTTAATATTTTTATATTAATTAAATGTAAAAACAAATATATTTTTCTTCTTTCTTGGTTACAAAACATAAACAATCTTATTTATTCATTTCTTTTTTAGATTCTTTTTTTTTCTTTTCTTTTCTTTTTTCTTCTTTTCTTTTCCCTTGGCACCAAACACAGCCTAAAGCAAAGGACCGAAGCGCAAACGATTCACCATTTCATTCTCGGACAGTGGCAATTTCGATATTTTTGGAAATTACTTGGGCATTTAATGTAAACATTTGGCCATACCTCTCGGTACTGCAAAAAAAGGCCAAAAGTACGAAGCACGACACAGAGAGTCAGAGCCTTCAACAGAAAGAGCTGTCACTACTCACATCTCAGTCTCGTCACAATTCTGCAACTGCTTCTGCATTTCTCCTTAATCCGAAAGTGAGAATCAACGAGAGGTAGCTGAACTGTGAACTGTGAACGGTGAAGATCACTTCTAGTTTGAGTTTCAGGTCGAGAAACGCAGGAAAATGTAGAAATTTTGATTTTTTTTAAGTTCTCGATTCTTCCAAGCTCATTTTATTAATGGTTTCTTTCCTTTTTTGTAAACGTGCAGAGAGAGAGAGAGAGAGAGTGTTCATGTTCATCCTATGGCAACGAGGCGTTGAAGTCAAAGACTCACAGGTCAGAAGGTGTGTCTCCTCGATTCGGCCTTCCTTTCTTCTTTGCATTGCTTTGCTTAGAGATCGCTTTGAAGGAAGGTATTATTTTCCCTTTACTCTGTACAACCATCATATTTTCCTTCTCTCTTCCCTGCACTTTTTTCTCTTTTTCTTTCTAAATGCGTTTTTTCATGAGGAACCGATTAAATATGAATAAGGAAAAGCAACTTTAATGGCGATGAAGTTTCTCTCTCTTTGTCTCTTTCGCTTCTTTTTTCCGGTAGATCTCCGACTACTAGAAACTCTCTCTCTCTCTGTAAATTTTTTTTGTTGAGTTTCTCTGTAAGTTGCAGAAATTCTCTCCTGATTCACCTATTTGATTCATTGTTTTTTCAATAGAGTAAGAAGAAACAAAATCTTTCAATTCTCGATTTCTTATGCGAAGATCAGAGTTCTCCGATTCTTGATCTTCTTTGTTGCAGCTTCTTCAGATCGAATTCGCTTAAGTCATCAAAAGCCACATTAAGAGATTGCAGAGCATTGCTATTTGCTACACACAGCGCTCTTTTCTACCTTTTATTTTTATTCTTATGTAAAAATTAACAAAAGACTCCCTCATATTTTGTGTATTTCCAGAAAATCCGCACTTTTTGGTATATGGGACTCCTCACACACGTTTTGTTATGGACCCCACCGAAATTAGACGGATAACTCATTCTCATCTGCCATCTGCTGCAGTGTGCATGGTTTTAGGGCACGGTATCGGGCATCCCCAAAACCGATACTCTTTTAGAATGGATCGGTATCGGATTGCCCATATTGTATAGAAATGCTCTTGATTTAAAAAAAATAAAAAATAAAATAAATTGACCTTTTTACTCCTGCTTTGTGCCATCTGGTTCAACCGATACAGTATCGGCCAGATATTGAGATCGAAAACTTGTCAGACTGATACGGATCTCCCGATACGATACCGATACTTAGAACATTGCCACTTTGGTGAAGGGTGTTAATGTGAATAAGCAGATACTCAAGGTCATTGTAGTGATTAAAATTAATTTAGGGGATGAAGAAAGGAAATTTAAAAGGTAGTCGCTTGAAAGATTGAATGAGCTGTCAAATTGTGTAGTCCACTGGTTTTAACGCTTTTATTTTTATTTTTTTTACCAAAAAAACAGAAAAAAGGGTTTTAACGGCGTCAGTTAGTTCTTTCTGTTTCAATGACTTCAAAGGTCCTGCAACATTCCAAACCTTACTTGACCCTTCCCTGTATATGGTGTTTCTCACTTTCTCTCTGAAATTAGAAAAACTAAGAGAGGAAAGGAAATGGGGGAGAGCTGTGTTTGGTTTCTGAATAAGAAGCGATTTAAACGTTCTGTCCATTAACGCAGGAACGAGGAACTTACCCTCTAACAGAGAAAGGGACAGTGGGAGAGAAAGAGTGGTTCTGTTGGCTGTGATGAGTGAAGTTTTGATGCAGGTGAGTGGGACAACTCATACGCTCTTTGGTCATAATGTTTCATTACCCCTTTTTCTTTTGTTTTCTTTTAGCTTATTTGGGGATTAAATTGCTATTGCCTGATCATTCTATTGGGGGCGACAAAGATAACAGAAGGTAGGGTGTCTGTGCGTGCTGGATGGGAGCCAAGATTAATGCCTTAGTGGGTCCTTCCTTGAGTATCTTTTCTGCTTCAAACCTACTGCCTATCATAGGTTCCTGTCATTTTATGGAAACCATACCTAAATGGGTTTGGCTTAAAGGTTTTTGAAACCTCTGCAACCTACCCCTCCATTCATGCTTGATTGACAATGCTAGAAAGTAGAGGCATTTTAATTGTAAGAATGAGGGACTACAAAGAGATTTCAGGGTCTGATTATTTTCCAAATGGGAGTGAATTAGTGATTGAGGAAGAAACCCAAATTGATCTTAACTATTCTGGCTATTCTACATCAGATGGCTGTAAAGTTTGGAGAGTTTATTAGCTTTTCAAACTTCTTGGAGAAACATATTGCATCGTTCCTGTGGAATCTTTTGAAGTGTAATCCTTGCATTATTAAAGGATAAAGCAAGAAATCTTTCAAGCACAGAAAATGTTTGGCAGACACCGACCAATAGAAGCTAATTATGAAATTACAAGATCTAATTATTTATTTCATTACTAATTATAGCTATGAAGGGCCAAACTTCCCTTCTACATATTATTAGTAAACTTTTCAGGACACTCACATAGGGGGTAGAAAATTGTTTGTGCACATTTTTCTGTGTTTAGCATGGTTTGAGGAATTGGATCAGATCTGTCAGGAACTCACTTTATACTGGGAACAACTTCAATACCCAAGAAATATCAAAGTATTCCCAAATCTTTCATCTGAAAATGTCTCTGTAGATATGCCTTGACATCTGCAATCCCAGAAGAGTTATCACCAGAAATAGTGATATCATCTATATACACAATTGGAAATGCAATACCTTTGTTGCATTCTCTCCCTTAGAAACATACCAAGGAGATTGCTCATATACACCTCCTGTTCTAAATCACTTTGTAGGAAGACATTCTTGATATCAAGTTCAAACAAAGGCCAACCAAGATTAACAACTAAGGATATTAGAACTCGAACAGAGTTAAGTCGAACAACTGGAGAGAATCAATATAATCAATGCCATACGTCTGAGTATCCTTTGATGACCAAGCGAGCCTTCAGTGATCATTGCTCAAAAAAACCATCTGAGAGATACTTGACAATATACACCCACTGACACTGCACAAGATACTTCCCTGGGGGCTAAGGCAGTAAGAGACGATGTCTGATGATCTAATCAAGCATCCATCTCTATGTCCATAGCATTTTTCCAACCAGGATGTAACAAGGCTTTCTGGTACTTAGTAGACACATACATAGTGTAGATAAAGACAAGGCAAAAGTACAAAGTAAAGGTGGAAGATGAGAAAAATGGAAACAAACACCACCTTTAACAGAGACTATGTGATCATTGTTATTGGCGGTAGTTGTTTTTACCCCCCTTTCATTTTTCTCATCAATCTTAGTCACCTGGATACAGTGAGGATGTGACTTGTGTGTGGATTTTTTGTGCTTGAACGTGAAGTTTCTCACTCGATTCCGTCTCCTTATTTGAATTTTGAAGTGTCCAAGAAACTTGTGAAAAGACATCGCAATTCTTATTTCTTAATAATAATTATGATTTCAAAGAAGAGCATAAATGTAGGAGATCTACATTTTGATGTGCGCATATTTGTGGATGCATTTGCAGGCATGGTTGGACATGACATTGAAGAAGAAATAGGGTAGGGGGATGGAGGAGAATAAAAAAATATAAATAAAAGAGGGGATATGAAGTACTTGATTGGAGCTACCCTTCTGACCATTAACAACTTTTTTCCTTGTTACAGTTATCTTCTCACTCTTCCTGTCATGAACCCCTTTGTCGTGGAGAAGAAAAGTCATAGCAAACCATATGCCTCTGACCATGTAATATCAGACGTGGAACCATATATTTCGTCATCTAACTTTATATAGGCAGTGTTTAGGGAAATATTTCCCCATCTAATTTTATATTGGTAGTGTTGGGGAAATTGGAACAAGGTTTCCAACACAGTTTGTGTAGGTTTGTAGAAGGGTTCTGGTTGGGTTTCAAAGACTTCCAATGTAATAAGGGTGTTGTTGGTTACCCATCCAAAAAAATAGAAGGGAGTTCTTGGTTGATAACATATCTAATGCTGTCATCCACATTAGCCATAGTAGAGGCTAATCTGCATGCCATGCCTCTCTCAATAACATCCCATTAGTTTGAGACAGGTCTTTTTGGCCACACGGCAGCAAGCTTTGGGCTGTGAGTTACCAAATAGCTTGGGGGTTGAAGTTGGCACACTTGGAGCTATTTGGATAAGCCATTGAATTAAAACAGGTAGTTACAAAAGAATAGACATTATTGGTTGAGGGAATTCCATTAGCAACGTGGTCTTTTTTGACAATTTCCTTCCAAAACTGAAAATTTTGGTTCTGACAATTAAAGGAAGATCTTGTAGGAACAATTCTAATGAAAAAAAGGAACTTGCTTTTAAATCTGCCATTAATCAGTTATTTTATTTATTAGGGTCAATCTGCAACAATGGATAAAACTGCTAATGTGGTGTTGGATATTGAGAGCTTAGTACAATCAACAGATAAAAGCTCAGGAAGCCCCAAATTGACTGTGAGTAACCAACTCTTGTAGCAATCTCAGTGATTTGCCTGCGTTGAGCTCGCCGACCATGTTTTCTCATTTATTTCTTATTTCATTCTCTAGAGAGCACTTTCACGGAAAGGCTCTTGTCGGATGGAGAGACGGTGTGGTATGGAGGTGGAAGAAATAGATGAATCATCAAAAAAGATTCTTTTGAAAGGTATGAACTGCCTAGTTCATAATATTTTCCAGGTATTCTGATTCCCATTCATTATGAAATAATAATCAATCTGCATGGAGGTTTTAGACATTAGTGTTTCCAGATTTTGTACCAATGCGCAATTCATGAGTCTACTACAATCAAAATATGCTCTAATATGATGGTTCTAGCCAATGATAAATATCAATGGAGGATATGAAATATTTTCTCGGATTGATTCATCAGATCATGGATACCAACACTTGGCCAGCGTGCAATAGTCTAGCTTTGGTATCTTATATAGAGATCAAACATTAAGCACCCAAGCGAGGAAAATAGAGATTCTTATACCAAGGTAGGACCTGGATGCGCTTGCATGCTGATATCTCTAATTCATCCCTCTTGCAGTGAATTCACCGCTGGAGCCACTGAAGCAGCCATTGATCACAAACAAAGGTAGCACAACAGCCACAGCTACCCTTAATGGCCCTAATCTCATAGAGTCCAGTGATGGACGGAGTAAGAGATTCAATCGCCTCACATCAGTTAATCCAAGGAATATCCTTCTCTTCTTTGCAACAATGTAAGTGCAACATTATAAAAATGAAAATTTCCATGCCCCCCCAACAAAACCTCTCCTGAAGTGTAGAAATAAGAAAGCCAAAATACCACAACATGTTGCCCATGACGATCATCGCTTCCATATCTCCCAGCAAATATCTCTGGGGTCCAATATTGGCCCAACACAACTACCATGTAGCAACCCCTGACCATGGTGCTATGAAACCACAATACACTAGTAAATGAATACTATACTAGTGACCATTACATATGCGGAATGGGCACTTGATACTAATAGCTTCAAATAGCGTGAGAATATATTTCTTTTGCTGGCTTTGTTGACATTAGGAGGAAACATGAAACCAACAAACTCTTACTGATTCATTAGTTGAACCAAACTTGCTTATAGTCAGCAGGCTCAGTAATGTGCTTCTTGAGATAATATATGAACCAAATTGGTCAATACTTTTATGAAAGAATCTGTGGGAACCTTTCCCTTTGAGGATTATGTTTATCTAAATACTGATATCTGGTTCTCTGGTTTGGTGTTCAGGTCTAGCATGGGCACAATGATTCTCATCTACTTCACGCTGGCCATTAACAGAAAGGTTGGGTTTCAGAGAGGGTAGAACATCAACAATTCATTACAAGAGAAGTTGATGGGATCAAAGGGACTTCCTCACTCTTATCTTCTCATTCGTATCTCTTTACCTGGGGGAGGCCACAGTTCCAAACAAGAGTGGAAACTTGCTGATGAACTCGAGGGTTCGTCAAATCCCCGCTGTTAGAAGTGTTGAATGGTTTCATTGCGATCAATTAGCAGAAAAGTGCAATGAAGTTACAGTCCCACATGTTTGTTCTGTTTAACACACATTGTGAGATAATTCCCTATGGAGAACCGTCCTTTTTCATTTGGGGATGGTGGGGCATTTGTAATGCAGGGGCTAGAGCCTAGGGGACATCTTTTATATCGTAAAGACTTATCTGTTTCAATCATGCATAATGAAATTCCTTTTTCTCCCATTTTAGTAGATATATTTGACTAGGCAGTAAGCTAAAAGGTACGCTCCCTCTTGCTAAGAAGGGCTGATCACTGGCAACTAGCGGCTCTGCCGTCGACGTTCTTTCAATACTATACGAGCTGTAGGATCATGAGTATCACCCAAGGCATACATGGTTGGCCGGTGCCGGTGTGGCAACCAATTGATCCACCGGAATATAAGCGAGTAGCATTGGGGCAAGCAGCATTTAAACCGAAAAAGCGATTCACTTGGTTCTAATAGCAGATCCAATCAAAATCCCAATATCGACGCTCACCCTCTTGGAAGTGTTCCGACCCCTTTCTCTTTCTTCCTTTTCCGATAGCCTTTAGTAGAGGAGCATCTCTAGTAGTGTCCAGGCCTCCAGGGCCACCTAAGTCTTCATTATCTGTCAGAATACCTCTTCCCAGCAGCCTCTCTTTCCACAGAGAAGTGAAGGGACTAGGAGTACCTGCCGGAATGAGCTGAATTTCCCTCTGAGTCTCTCTCTAAGTCTTAGTTCACCTCTCCTGTAAGTATGCCCTGAAGAATGAACGGATGAAGAAAGCAACCGATACCCAATCTAAAACCATGCACTAAATTGACCTCATAAATCCTCTACTCGATCTTCATGCGCCCACATGGTTCAATTACAGAGGATCAGAAACAACACGAATGACCGTCAGGTTAGATCGAGATTGGTTATCAGTCAGGACTTGGGAGTAAAAACAGTTCAGACCTTCCAATGATTGTTAATTGTGTTTTAGTTGTACTTTATCTCGAAATTCACCCGTCGAATCTCTCTGCCCATTGACTAAGAAGGGGGCGGGGGAGGCAGCCTTCAACTAGACTTATCCACCACTCCTTTCTCATCCAGTCTGCGATGCTACCTAAATCAGATTGAAAAGACTGGAGCATCCATCCCCGGCTTTACAGAAGTTTCATGAGCCGAACTGAGATGATGACCAGCTCCCGAGGATGAGGCTAGCAAGATGGGCATTAGAAGCTGCTCTTCTGCCCCAGAAATCGATTGCAAAACAGTGGGGGCGCAAAGCTCACCCAGCAGGTCTCCAAAAAAATGTCAGATTTTCCATATGCTAAATAAGATCTAGGGCTACGCAAATTGCACAAGATGCGCCTTGACCCAGAGGTTCCCAGCTCAGATCATGACCACTAAAATCTCTGTACGATTGTGATCCTTGTCAGATCACTATTATATTCAAAGGTCGATAATTTGATAACATTTAAGTGTAGGAACAACATAGAACAGCTACGGTTCAAGGATCAAAATGAGATGATGCAAAAACTGTCAAGTCACTCAGAAATGAATTCAGGTACATATGAGGAGCTGAGCAAAACTCTTAGGATTTTGGTAACACCACCAAAATAACTAATTTCTAGTATGTCACAAGGAGGCCGAAAAAGAAGTAAATAAAACAGTAACTTAAAACTTGGGAATATAGGCCAAAAACAAGAAGAAAAAAAAAATACATAAAAGAAATCCTTCAGAATCTCTAGGAAGTTTGACCGTCATTAGCAGCAGCCTCAAATGTCTCCCCTGCCACAAGCTCTGGAACTTCATCATCATCATCCTCTTGGGTTGCACCAGCACCTGGTGCTTGCTTCTGGAACTGCTCTGCTAGCCTTCTCAGGTTGTCCAAGTTATCTGGACCTGGAAATAAACACAAAGAACCATAAAACTGATGGAACAAAACTATTGATCCCATAAAGTAGGAGTTGAACTATGCACCCTAAAAAAGAATGAACTCTGCCTTCAATTTTCAAGCTCTATCATTGTTCTAGTGGAGTTAAGATTGGAATCTATTGCACTTGGAACAATCAAACAAAAAATATTACCCCAAAACAAAAAAAAATCAAACAAAAAGGAAACACTCGCAGTTGAACTAGAAGACCAAAATGGTATTCGAGTGAAAACTAACTAGCATCCTTTTAACATATGTTTTCAGCAAACAAAAGCTAGGATAAGAACCCTATTGAATGAGTATGCCATTTGAATACTGTGATTTCAAAAATTTGGTTTACAAGTATACAACAACAACAACAAACAGAGCCTTATCCCAACTTTATGGGGATAAGGCCTTGCATGGTGCACGGCCATGCACAGAACATTTTTGCCTTAAAATAATAACAAAAAATTAGACGAATAAAATTTGAAAACAAAGCACAGGAAGCGACAAAATGAATTATACCTAATTGGTTGATGATTCCAGGGAGAAGATCCTGTAATTCTGAGAGCAGAAGATATTCAGATGTTAGCCACTCCGAAATAGTAGTGAAAAAAAATTCTTTTTTGGTAGAATAAAAGTAGTTAAAATAAATACACAAACAAAAACAAATTTGAAGAAAATTCTATAAAGGAGATGCTAACAACATCAATGACACTCAGTTTTTCAGTGGGATTAAGAAGCTGCATCAGCAGACTGATGCTAATCATACAATTGAGTTAATTTCACTTGTAGAGGCAACAAAATGAGCATCACCCAATAATGTGCACCTTTAATCATCATATATGTTATCTATGCACTTTATGGAATATGTACACCAAATGATGTATCATCTAAGTTAGAACTATATATAGTTAGGACAGAATGACAAAGATAGATGCTTATATGGAGAACTGAATGAAGGAATAAGAGAGTACTTTTTGTTTGGGGAGCACCACTAACAACCCAAGTGTTGGCAGCAATTGACGCTTGAACTGAAACAGATAAAAATACAGTCAGCAGATATAATAACCCATACATATGGATGTAATACCTCATGTCTAGCTGGTTTGTACCTTTGGGGTTTAGAAACTGGATGACTATGTCATCCTTGAAAATGTTGACTTCCTCGATGGCAGGGATGGCATTCACCCCTATTCTCTTCAGGGTGCTCTGGAGCCTTTTGTCGTCAGTTGTTGTGGTCTTATGAACTGCCTTCTTCTTTCTGTCGTCAAGAGCATGTAAATAATTCATATAACATTCAAAATATGTGGAAGATATTGAGCATCTGCAGCAGTCAGGTAAGAGACCAACTTTTTAACTTACAGAACAAGAAGCTTTCATATAACCTAAACCAAAATTTCAGCCTCTACTACAAGAAATTATGAATTAACATGACAGTTTTCTGTAACAGGTTATTTGAGTAATTTCATTAAGAGAGAGAAGAGTAGATTCCATTGAACACCAATAACAAGTTGTGAGAAAGCATTAGTAAGTATCCGCCAAAATACCCTAAGAGATGCTTCTCCTACCTCGTGCCTGCTGAAGCACAATGGAAGAACTTATTGGAAAAATAGGCAATCTGATCCATGTGGAATTTGAATACCCAGTAGTACCAATAAAGATGACTACTTCACAAAATGATATAGCAGTAACACCTGCCAACGTCAATCCGCATATTCTTCGCAACTTTAAAGTGTATCATTCATCTTCAACATACACCAAGAGAACAAAATTGGGGTTTCATATATAGAATACAGTATGAAAAATCCAGAAATCATCAGTTTAGTGCTCAAGACCATTCATTCTCTTGGCAGGCCCTTATTAGTAGAGCATAGCAGAAAACAATGGCAGCCAATACTCACTGAGCATGTAAGACGCTTAATTACAAAACCAAAAAGGCACATGCGACATGATACGAAAGTATTCCCCACAGGGGGTTGGACAAGCAAGTACGTTTATATTTTGCCAAATAACTTGTCCAAAGACATCAGACTGAGGGCCACGCCATGTATTCAAATGGCATCACACCAACATTATTGAAGGGGCTCCTGATACTGTCTTATCCAGAAAATACGAGAAATATTTCTTCAAGAAATCAATCATAGTATATCAGGTATGAGAAAATTTGACTTTCGATAACACTACAACTATAATGGTTTAAAATTAAATTGTTGAGTAATAAATAGGACAGAATTGAACCCACCTTCGCATGCTACCCTTGCCACCAGTGCGTACAGCACCGGCCATCTTCATAAGCTTATCCCGATTCATCTGTAACAGATGAAGGAAATACCTCATGAAGCTAGATCAAATACAAGTGCTACTAACCATCACTAGAGTAGGAATTTCAATATAAAAAAAAAATAATTACTAATCATGAACATAACTTGCAACCAAATGAAAGTAAAAGAATGGACCATGGAATACAAAAATGCCCCTTCATAACACATAGGGTTTTGGAAAGAAGCATAGAATACAGATGCCCCTCTGCCACACAAAGGCTCTAGGAAGGCAGCATAGAATCTAGATGCCCCCATCACACACAGGCTTTAGGATCTTGCATAAACATCAAACCCAATCCATAATTTGAATCTAATCTCTATCAAGACCATATACACTTGAGAGCCTCTTAATTTCACAAAGCTTGATCCTTCGGTATGTGATATAACATGAAAAAAATAGCCCATCCAATTACACATGGAGGTTTCATCTCGATCATGATTATGACCACTCCCTCATTGTTCATTCACTCTTACAAGAGATTATTCTTTGATCCTTTCACCCTAAGCTACAGAATGCCAAGATACCCACTTTTCACCCACTGGAATGATATAATCATTTGCAAATGCATTTTCATACCAAAGGTACACTGGTACATAGAAAAATCTATTGGAATGCAGTTTCATTGCTCATCTACATCATATAATAGGCTATTCAAACAAATAGGTCATGCATTAAAAATTATATTTGCTAAACATAAAAGAGACCGATATACCCAAGATATCAAAACTGCAATTTCCAATTCCAAACCCTCGCACAAAATCCATTTAACCAAACACTAAAGGGCCAAGTAGTGCTTACGTCGAAACCCTCGGGCAGAGTTTATCATAGATGGAATCTTCATGACGATCAATTCCTTTTAGATCATCATGGAGTACATTCCTCAACAGAGGTTAGATGATCCTTCTCAGACCACAATTTCTTTAGTTTATTAAACATACATCCCTTCAAATCGCTCAAACTAAACAAAGTAGCATTAGCAAATTTTCGTGCAATTTCCTCAAGCATAATGGTAGGGGACTAGCACTTCTAACTAGTAATTTCTCGTTCAACCATTTTAACATATAAAAAGAAACATTTCCAGCTGCAAACATTTATAAAAAAAAAAAAAATGTGAAGACAAAATTCCAAAGGCAAATTAGAACTACTTGTTTACACCACTGCTTCTAAATATTTGGCACTCTGATCTACAACACATTGATTTAACAACTGCCTAGCTCAGTTGGTGAGGTTGTGTGCTAAGCCACACTCATCAAGAGGTCTCAAGTTCGAGTCTCTTGGCTGTTACCTCCCCCTGCCCCTTCTTCCATAGTGTACCTGTCTAAAACAATAAACACATTGATTTGTATAGTCCTAGAAT
This sequence comes from Macadamia integrifolia, assembly GCF_013358625.1. Lineage (NCBI taxonomy): Eukaryota > Viridiplantae > Streptophyta > Magnoliopsida > Proteales > Proteaceae > Macadamia > Macadamia integrifolia. The sequence continues at coordinate 19,913 of NW_024869194.1, forward strand.
TTGCCCCTGCAAACTTAAATATATGTATCTTTAACATTCAGGTAATGCAAAAATGCATATCCAAATATAAAGTAGTATCCATTTTCAAATATCAAAAGTAACAAACTAACAATAATAATACCACCTCCACCAGCAGAAACAGTTGTGACGAGCAGATATAGCACAAGAACATTTCTAATGGAATTTTTCCTCTGAACATTTTCTAGAGAACTGAGAATACCTAATGGCAAATGGATCAAGCATAGTACTGACATAGGAAAGCACCAGTCAACAATAACACCGATTTAAACAAGTTATAAAACATGGATTGTAGTCGACACAAGATTACAAAAGTAGTTGACTAACATGCCCAGGGATGTGAATTAAGTATAAACATGGCTATGAAATTTACAAGTGTTAAGAGCAGAAACATGCTAGGTATATGTCTCCATCCATACAGAATAAACTCATTTTGCCCAAAGGGAGCAGAAAGGCATCAATGCTCCAGCCACAAAACCTCTTTACTATAAAATTAATTGTTCATCCTCAACAGTAGAGCATGCAGCTAAAGCATCCAAATTGTAGGTGATCAACCAACAACAAAAATCTGAGCTTCTGTAAGCATACTTGTTCCAAAATATATAGAGTACAATCCATTACATGAGATCTAAATCTTCCCAACGATACATTACTAATGGTCCAAGTAATACATGAAGCTGCATAGAAAACATAAAGATGCAAAACTAACTCAAGATTACACCAATTCCTAGTCTCACCGATGATAATGCATGTAAACTGATGGAACCATTCTTCCACTGACATATTGTCCCCTCCAATAAACCTCTTCACTGACTCTTGAATAAAGAATCAAGGGACCACTGTTTTTCTCTTCAAATGCATAATAGAAATATATATACGATGGGGAATAGTGAAGAGGATTGGGAAAGTATCTTAGCACATCAAACCACAAACCCAATAAAGCAACTAATATGAGCTAAGTTGTAGAATCTAACTCTGCAAGCTCATTTACTATGTTGGTCAGACATTGAGAGCAGCATAAAAGCAAGTGTTTTGAATCATGTTAGGCATCTTCCAAGACCCAATACACACCAGATGATGTACCAAAACAGACTCCCCTTGGCAATCAACCTAGACATTTCCAACTAAAGTGGCCATAAGTGTTACTCGAGAGCGTATCATGTGCATTATTTAAAACAATCAGAGCCACAGAACAAAAGGCAATATTGCACCAACTACTGTCCCAATCTTAAACATACTACCTACCCATGTCCAACATGGGCCTCTAAAAAAATAAATAAATAAAATAAAATAATTCTATGAGCTCCACATTTCCTCAACAATGTGAACACTGCACTTCCATCACCTGTACTTGGTTGAAAAACATCAACCGCTAGTAGCACTCTGAGACCTACCATTATCCAAGTACGCATAATAATACTTAACCAACAACCTATACTGACATCATCGTCTGAGCTAAGTAAAGCCCATAAATTGAATCAGATCCAAATCCAAAGTAAGGATTAGTGAAACAACTCCAATGAGCTCTAACAAACAACAAATTGATAAGAAAAACGAAACATTTATGGGGATTGGCCAGATGTCAACGACAGAAACAGAAACCGATCACTCATCATATCAATATACCCTAAATATAAACAATCAAACCTGAAACCCTCTTAAAGGCAACCAAAATCCTAACATCAAACTCCAGCCTGCTAATAACCTTCTTACAGCAGTCAAACCCCTAAAATTTCCCGAATCAAAATCTTATTCAACAAAAGCACGATAAGAAAGACATACATAACCAGACGCATGAACCCTAACTATACCACTAAGCTTACCGAATAAGACTCCATCGAATACCAGATGAGAGAATATAAGAGATCGAAATGCTTACATTGGAATGAGAAAACAAAACCAGAATCGAAAACCCAGATAAAGAGAGATGAGTGAAATTCGGAGAGTACCTTTGCGAGGGCTTTGTAGATAAAATGAGAGGCTACAGAGAGGTTTTGGTCGCCGCAAGCGCTAATGGCAAAAGTTCACTCAGCTGAGACCAGCGACTGGCGAACAACCCTATATAAAAAGCTACATTCCGAAAATGCCCCTCTTTTTTTTTTTTGATAAAGCGCCAATATTTTCTTGAATTTAAAAAAACAAAAAACAAAAACAAAAGCTTTTGCTTTTTTTTTTTTACTCCATCCTATTGGGTGTCAATGGCCAATGGCCAGCCTATTTGGTGCTAGTAGGGTTAATGGATACTTACTCTTACACACACTTGCATACGATTGGGTCCGATCCCATAAGTTCTTCTAGACTCTTCAAGCTGAAGTTGCCACCATTAGGCTAGGCTAGTGTTCGTAATAAGAAGCTTTTGCAAAAGGTCTTGCTTGGTGTAATGGTACGGTTAGTTTACGAAATAGGGGTATTTTGGGTAATGAAAAAATTATTTTCATTAGTATTTTTGCATTATTATTATTTTTTTATTTTTTTATTTTTTGTGTAATGGTAGACTAGTTTACAGTGTTATGCCAAGTTTTTATCCAAAGCAATAGGAGTATTTTGGGTAATTAAAAAAGTTCTCCCATAAGTAGTTCTGCACTATTTTATCAAAAAAAAAAAAAAAACCTTTTCAGAGGCTAGATTTTCTTTTGTGTGTCACATAGAATGGTGACGACTTATTGTCACCCCCTTTTGTTACATAGGGATTTACCCTTCTATAGAAAATTTATGCAACCGTTGTAATATAGGGCATCAAATGGTCAATTCGGTGTGAATCACCTTGTGGGTTTGAGGTTGCGAGTTTGATTTTGGCAAACCCTGTTGGTGCTTAGTGTGTCCCATAGCCCATGCATCGAGGTGGTATGTTGGACGATGATCTCAAGTAGGGGAGCTGAGGGCTATGATTTCCAACATTGAGCCATGTTTTCTTCTACCAAAACTAAATAAAAAAAAAAAAGAATGGTCAGTTTGGTTCGAACTAATTTCATGAATGTATTGGTCCAAATCGATTCTTTAAGGCGAGATTTGGTTTCAATTGATTTTGGATTAGTCCATCTCATGTTTATCGAGTTTTCTTAATGTAATTGTTCGTGCAGATTCCCACTTGCTTGGTGCTTGGTACCTGCAGGATCATGGATAAGAAAACTAGCCCGAAGGTGGTCTCTGATGCCTAAGTTAGTATATTAGTAAGGGAAGGAAACCTTGGAGTGAGCTCTGAGTGTTCTAAATTAATTGCTTACCTTTGTTTTGGTTGGGTTCCCTTTATGTCCTGGTCGGTGAGCCCTTCTACTGGTCCATAGGTCTCTTTCCTTACTGATGCGGACTTGAGCTATTGGTGGACTGATCACTGTCTGAGCTGAAATGGTTGATCTCAAAGCATCCAAACTGATCATAACGGTTAACTCAACCATTGTTGATCTTAAATTTAGGCACCATTTGACAATGTTCCTAAAAACACATTTCTAAGTTTTCCTGTTCCTAGAAATGGAGAAACTGGGTAAAAAACGTTTCATAATCTTGTTTCGTTCCACTCGTTTTTAGAAACATAAATAGGAATTTATGAAAATTTATGTTACAAGAAACGGTTGTGATGAAACAAGTTATACTTGTTTCGTTATTTCTAGAAACAAGTGAAGGCAACAAATTGTGGATTTGTGCTCGATAAAAAAGCCAAAAAGTGAGAAGCGTGACTCTTCTCAAGCTCAAAAGTGGACTCCACAGATCTGCAACTCAATAAACAGTAGAGACAACGACGACGGTATGCCTTACAACTCGATGCACAACAAAGATTTCAAGCAATATTCTGTCTGCAACTGAATATCGAACTCCAGGCCTTCTTCAAGCCCTTGCAACCAGGGTTCTCACATTTCCTCGACCGGTAACTACAACAGATCTCAATAGAGACAGCAGTGACGATAAAGAATACAAGAAACCCTAGAATGTAGGGAAAAGGGGACTCTCGGAAGGCAGCAGAATGAGAAACTAGAAGAAAGGGAAGGATTTGGGAGAGGGATTGGAAAATGTAAGAGAAATAGGAGGTGACAAAGAAGGTGCAAGAGAAAAGGACCAAGATGAGAATGAGAATGTCTAGGGTCGCTGAGGGTCACGGAAGAGAGAGGGTGGAGCATGTTATCAAACAACAATGTGTGCGTAAATCGATCCAAGAAACAGGTTCATGAAACACCCAAAAATCCGTTTTTGTTTCCAGAAACGTGAAAATTCGTTTTTGCTGTTCTGGACACAAAAATGGCAGAAACGTTGTCAAATGGTGCCTTAGTAACCACAGGTCTTAATGGTTAACTGAATTGTGGTCATGCTTAGGTTTGACAACTATCTAACCTAACCATGGTCAGGTTTGTTAGCATAGGTTAGGTTCGAAAACAGTTATAGATGTCACAATTTCACGATTGGATAATTGATTCGAATGACATGTGGACAATAGATATGGGTATAAGGAGTGGGTGTTTGGTAGGGGCTTTACCTTTTGCCAATTAGAATGATAAGAGTTATCCCTAGTTTCATAGTTAGCTTGGGAAGTGCCGACCATTGTGGTCGACTTGAAAAGGGGTGACCATTCCTAATGAGGGACAGGTCATCTCTAGGTAGATACAGGGTTTGGTTTGGTCGTCTTCAATCGTACGAAAAGGTGGTTGTAGGAGTAACTGCCAACCACTAATGTTGTTATCTAGTCGAATGGTGGTGTATCCTTCTTGGTCGGCGGCATGTCTCTTAGGCTACTCAAGACATGTGTTCGTCTCTCAATGACTGGTCATATTATGGTATATCAGGTAAGGGTGTTAATCGGTTCGCTTTTGGTTTAAACGGTGCAGATCGGTTTTGTTCACATTTATTTGACTAAAACCATAACTACACCATTTACTAAACAGTTCCACTTTCTGAAACTGTGACCGTTTAGTAAACGGTTTCGGTTTCCATGGTTTTCTAAATAGTGTCAGTTTCACAGTTTTAAACGGTTTCAATTTCAGTTTATTCCATACGGTTTGTAAAATGGTTCACAATCAGTTTGTTATAACTTGCAACCATCTCTAAACTGAAGATCATAAGCTTATCCAAAAATAATTGGCAACCACAAATAAGAGATTCTATATTGATGATGATGGTATGTCTTAATTTGATAATCTAGTGCTATTTCTTTGCATGGCCATTCTCCAATGTCACTCGATTTATAACCCATGATCCTTTTCTCCCCTAGCATTCCCTTATAAACCCATAAACCTAAGTTCCTAATTTTCAAGGTCAAATGAAAGAGATGAATGAATCATCATATCCTTAGATTAGAGTCTGGGAAGAAGAAGAAAGAAGATGAGAAGAATTGAATGAAGACTGTTTGGTTATTTTGTAACTAATAGATTAATCGTACGTACCTGATTGAGAAAACTAGGGGTTCAAACCATGAAAAGGGAAGTAAGGAACACAAGACGTCTCAAATCCATTTCATTCCAATAGCTTTCACTTAGGGTTATATTTTTGGAAGTGATATTCCGATTCTGCCCCTGCTTTATTTAATTGTTATATGGATTAATCGGATCGGTTTAAACGGTTTCAATTCGGTTTGAAACCAATGGGTTTCGCGGTTAAAACCAACCCAACCCGTTTAGCTAATCGGCCTAAAACTTGAAACCATAACCGCATCATTTACTAAATGGTTTTGCAGTTTCGGTGTAAACGGATCGGTTTGATTTCGATAAAAAATTTAGGTTACAAATTCACATCCTTAATATTAGGGATCTTTTTGGCCTTCTAACAATTTCTTACTTGTTGAGATTTGATTTTTTAAATATAAAAAAAATTGGGAGAGGGTTCCCTGAAAGGCAATGTGGCCTATACACTAGTGTGGGGTCAATGTGGGTGCCTGTACATGGAAGCATCAATATGATTAGATTTCCACCTTTTATGAGGGGTGGGCAGTCATTTTGCCACCCTCTGTGTCTGGGTGTAAGAGCCATGGTGCCTTTTAGTCTATTTTTTCCCAAAAAAGTAATGTAAATAAATAATTTTTATCAGTTTTTTTGGCTTTTCGATTTCAATTGGTTCGATATGGCAATTTAGTTAGTTTGAATTGGTTATAAGTTCGAGTTGATTTTTGACAGCCCATGGTGAGTATTTCCACCTGTCACCTTGGCAATCTAGTTTCAATTCTCAATAACGATGAATTAGATTTAGGGAAAAGAAGTGTAAAGGCAACGTGGCCCCTACGCCTAGACCAAATGGGAACAAAATAACAGTTCCACTCATGAAGAGTGGAAATCTCACCTGTATTGATGCTTCTACTAGTGCTCTCATTGGTTCATGTGCTGGTATAGAGGCTCTGCTGCCTTTTATGGAACCCACTCCCTTAAATTTATTTTTGATATTTTCTCATCTAATTATCTACACATCTTATCCGTTATGTTCATTTTAGAGTTATTTTAAAAGGAGGTAGCTTCCAAGAGGGCCAAGATTGTTTGGGATGACACCAAGGGAAAAATTCTAGTCTTTTTCAATCATCCTTTCTTTCTTTTTTGGGTAAACATCACTCCCCTCCCCTGAACTAAGGCGAAATATCATCTTGACCCACCACCTTTATGAAAATATCACTCCCCTCCTCTACAAGAAAAAGATGCTATCTAATAGCCTCAACTGTTAGATTTGGTTGTTAAGTCAAGTTAAATTTTTTTGTAAGGCCCAAACTACCACTAATTGTGAAATGCCCGAGAGAGAGAGAGAGAGAGAGAGAGAGAGAGAGAGAGAGAGAGAGAGAGAGAGAGAGAGAAGAGAGAGAGAGAGAGAGAGAGAGAGAACTCGGTGTGGGTCTATGGGCATCTCTTCCAATACCTTCCGTGTTTTGGAGCCTCCCCACTTGACCAGCAACGCTAGGGTTGTGGCGACGGAGGAGGCCACTGCGGATTTTATCGACGATAAAGGCATATTGTGTGTGTGTGTGTGTGTGTGTGTGTGTGTGTCATTCTCTGTGCAGCAAATCGGCTAGAAACAAAATTGATTTTTACCAAATTAGACTCAGACCCCCTACCGTCACTCATTGTTACAGAATATACCAAGAATGCTGGCATCAACAATTCTTTTTTTTTTTTTTTCTAAATACCATTTTGCCCTTAAAAATAATGCAGTACTGAAATTACTCTTACCCTTGATAGTTTGATATCAAACCCTTGTAGTCCCCAGATCGATTTCACCACAACCCTTCCGGCAACGGCGACTAAGGCAGAAGAACGTTCCCTTCGGGCGATTTCACCACATCCCTCCCTCTTGTCATTGATTTCTTTCCATTTATTTTTTATTAAAATGTTTCCCAATCTGCTCAAAGTGGGAAAACTCAACAATCTCTTCTTGGTATTAGTGAATTCGAGGTATCTGTTTTGAATCCCATTAAGAGCACCAAGGATCCTCATTAGTAGTGGGAGCTATTGCTACTTATAGAGGCGTTGACATAGTTTTTTCACCATACAGTGACCATTGGATGCTTCGTAAGGTTAGAGTCTCGGAGATGCTAAATCACAAGAGGTCAGCCACATGGTGAGCCAACTTTATTCCGATGCCGACTCTCCGATCGACATTGGGGAGCAGATGTTCCTCACCACATTCAACATCATAACTAGTATGTTATAGGTGATAGAAAATATACTTGCAAAACATCACATGGAGATCAGATAAGCACGCAACAATGAATACATAGTCAAGTTTTAGGCATACCTGAATCCATGGCTGAAGAATAATAACTCCTCAGTGTCTTCTTATATGCTCCTTGTATGACACGATCAATATTGGTCTGGTCTACCCTCTTTTCCTTCTAACTTTAGGTTTTTTTTTAGTCATACACTTAATGGGCCAGTGATAACTATTTATAGGGGTGAGGGTAGGGACTAACCTTGCAATGAAATTAGGGCTTCCTTCCCATTAAGGAAACAATACCTTAGGTCTACACATAGTAATATATATATATATATATATATATTTAATTTTATACCATTTAGGTGTGCCAATAGAATCCAATATCTCCATAGAGATCACTTACCATTATTGGATCCTTTCTGCTCACTCCATCTATACTCAACACCACTAAACCTGTTTTTGGAAACAAACCTTGGACTATGCTAGCCCATCTGATTGGAAATCTCATAATCTCCCACTTGGGCAGCATATATCACAAGTTTTAGATTTTAAAATTTATTTAAAACGACTCTCCAGTTTAGAAAAACTGAATGTCACCTTAAACAAAACATTGTTGAATGGAGTGCACCTTAAACTAAATACCTTAGTACGAATGAGAATTACCAACACCCAACCGTATTGATCATCACATCTAAAGCGATATGGGACTGAACACGTCAAAGTGTTCATAACCTCACCGACTTGGGCTGAACAGTATAAAAGTGTGGTATGGAAATATCATGCAATAGTGATCATCATACCTATATCCAAATTGGTTCTGACTCGAAAATCAAATGAGCCCTATGAGACAGATATCGAAGGTCTCATTAACTACAAGCATCTCCCTAACGCTCAAGCTTCAATCAAAGAAGCTCATTAGGACTAGGTCCAGATGTCTTAAAACATTCTCACTAGACCTCAATCAATTGAGACTTTACTAGCGACTGAATGTCTGTGTAGTGACTGGAACCTCGAACACAGAATGAGGTAAATACACCACATATAGCCTCAATTTTCTAAAAGAGGCAAATAAACAAGTATATACAAATATGCAATTGTCCATAATAAAAATGCATATATATTCTTGAGAACAATAATAATGCATCACAAATATAAAAATAAATTGAAACAAATTAAAAGTCAGATGCACCTGAATATATGAGCAAAGCTTTACTAATAAAATACATCAAAAGAACTAACAAGTCTCTTATCAGTGACATGCTCTTGGAAAACTTTTGGAATCAAGCTCTTAATTATTTGACAAATGATGAGCACAATAATGTGTGAAATCTTAGGGATATAAGTGTACATTTTGCCTCACTTTGGATAGTACTATGTTTGTTTTTCTTTCTTTTTTTTAGTTTCCAAGTCTACAAGAGAAAGTGCTTAAAGTGAATCAAGAACCAGTCCAAAGGTGGGAGGGCCCACTCATTGGTGCCACATCCTCTCTCCTACAAAATCCTGAAGATTATTTTCTCTCCTTGCCACCTCACAAGATCTTGAAGATGCTATGCAGAGATTCCTTTCTGATTTAATCAAGATTGCAAGATATTGGTGAATATTGTAAGGAAGGAACAAAATTTGTTAATTTTGGAAACAGATTCTCTCTTTCCTCACACAATATCTCAGAGAATGAGGATTTTTACTAAGATTTAATTTAATTTAATTTTCTTTCTTTTCATAAAGAAGACTTGTAGAAGGAAGGAGGCAAGAAAAAAACCCTATAAAAGCCCCTTCCTCCCCCCTCCTATTTTATTATTCTCCTTAGTTTATTTTCTAGTTATGCTTAGTTTTCTTCTCTCTCTCTCTCTCTCACTCTTTAGTTTTAGTCCTTTTCTATTTTTGCTTTAATCACTTTTGTAATAGTTTTTTATGTCAATTAATGCAAGCACTCTTTTATTCTTATTCAGCCTTTTATGTTTATGATTTATGCAATTGAGTTGTAATTTTTAAAGTTATAGTTCTAGGCTTAGATCTAGGTGACAAGATCACGAGCCGTGGAACATCTTTTTTTTTTCAAGTTCAGTTTTTTTTTCAAGATTTGTTTTCTCTAGTATTAGAAATTTCAGATTTGATTTATTCCAGATCTGGTTTTTAGTACTAGTAGTATCTCGAATCACCCAAGCTTTCAAGTTCAAGCATTGATTCAAGTAAGTAGGCTCCTTCAGTAGTCTTCTCTCCCCCCTCTCATTCCCTCTTCTGACTACCCTTTCTTTCTTAATTTAGGATTTTAATTTCAGTCGTTACATTATTACTATCTCTTTCCCCCAAGGTTCATGGCTAGTGTATGTGTTGGCTTTGCCCCTCCTAATCATAGAACCATCAATTTATTATTTTTATTTTAATTGTCTCCCTTTCCTTAAAGCCAAGTAGAGTAACTCTTGTAAGAGTGACTCTCTGGTCAAGTAGAGAAGCTCATATTATGATGCATCTCTCGGGCTAAGTAGAGAAACCTACTTATGAGTCTCTCTTTAGCTTTATCCCCTTTTTTTTATTTTAGTATTTTTTTTCCTTTATTGTTTTTTTTTTAAATTGTGTGGGTTGTTTATTTTTAGTTATTTATTTATTTAATTTTAATTGTGTGGCTTGTGTCTTTAAATTCTTAGATGACGAATGGTTAGGATGTTATTTTAGATACATATGTTTGGGACGGTAGTTAGAATTAGATCACAACCATTAATAGGTTCACTTTTGCATTATTAAAAGAAAAAAAAATAAAGTGGCTGCTCTCCCTGAGTTCGACCCGTAGCTACACTGATCCGTACGTTTGCGGTTACATTTAAAATCTCAAACAAGTTTTTGACGTCGTTGTCGGATAGACAGTTCTATGTTATTTTTCGCTTTCTTTTGGTAAATCGGAGTCCTTTGTTTGCTTTGTTTTATTTTTTTCTTTTCTTATATTGAATTCCTAAGAAGAACAACTTGCAATAATAGTTGTATCAGTGGAGGTCGCCATGCCTTACAGTATGATAAAGACAGGTTTCGCCCTGCAGCAGTACCTCAGGAATTGACCTAAGCAACCCTGTATCCTTGCCGGTAAGCTCCCAAAAAGCCAAAAAAAAAAATCAAAAAATTTAAAAATCAAAAAATCAAAAAAATCAAAAAAATCAAAAAATAAAAAAATCATTAAAAATAAAGTTTTGCTATCCATTCTTTTGTGCTTGTCTTACTTTAGTTGTGGGTAGTTTTCTATTGCATGAGTGTTAAGTGGGTACGTAATACTAAGAATCGGTTAGAAAGAAGAGATTCAACAAGTAGTGACCCTATACGTTTGCTCTCTTTAAACCCTTCAATATGGAAGACCAACAGCAAAACCCTTCACCTAAATCTTTGAAAGATAGGTTCTACCCTGCTAGAACAACCCAACCTTCCTGCATAGTTCTACCATAAGCCCAGGGCAATAACTTTGAACTCAAATCTCAATACATCACTATGTTGCCCCACTTCCATGGGTTGACCTCTGAGGATGCATACCTATTTCTAAGGGAATTTGAAGAGGTATGTGTTATAATTAAGATCCAACAACTTTCTGATGATGCTGTTAAGCTTAGCTTTATCACTTTTGCATTGAAAGACCAAGCTAAGAAGTGGTTGTATGGGTTACCCACAAATTCCATAACCTCATGAGAACAGTTCACAGTTGTCTTCCTTAAGAAGTTTTTCCCAACTCACAAGACCAATAAGCTTAGAAGTGATATCCTTCAGTTTAGGCAAAAGCCTAGTGAGTCATTTTCCAAACTTATGGAGAGATTCAAGGATCTACTCTAAGAATGCCCTCACCATGGCCTAGACCTATGGAATTTATATCAAATAATTTATGAGAGTATTGATTACCCAACTAAACAAATGATAGAGTCTATGTGCCCTGAGGGATTCGCATCCTTTACAGATGAAGGAAAGTCATGGGAATTCTTACTTGACTTAGCTGACAAAATCCGTGAGTGGGAATCAACTCAAGAGAGTGAAAGAACCATAGGAGGAAAATGATATTTTATGG